>NC_056691.1:56920000-57167500 GCF_018350215.1 Panthera leo | reverse complement strand
TGCTGGGGTGTGGGGTGCTGAGAGGATCACCCGAGTACAGTGGTTGGCTTCTGGAATGAGCAGGGCAAATATGCCTGGGTATAATTCCTCTCCTGGAGTTCCCTTCACACTCACCGCACTCCCTCTATTGCTAGTGGGAGCTGAACCATGAGAACCAGAACAGCGTGTTCCAGCCAGAATGACAGACTGCACCCCTCCACCCCCTTTTCTTCATCTCTCCCCACTTAACCTCACTGGTCTTCAACTCTGTCCTATGAGCTGCTTCCAGTGGGGCTGCTGAGCATTCAGCAAAGAATGCAGGATGTGTCTCAAAGAGTCCAGCACTAGCTGAGGAACAGTTTGTTTTTTCCTAAAAATGGGCAGTCTATAAAGTTACATAAGACCCAGCTCTTTGCTGGGAGCCTTTCCAACTCTAGCTGGAGAGAGATTCCTCAAGCTATTTAGAGTTTCAGGAAAAGGGTTTGGAATTTCCTGCCTGGCCAACCTATACTGGAGACATCTCTGTGTAGGGATGGGGAAGTTCCATCAGAGAAAGTAGTAACTGAACTCCCATTGCCCCTCAGGGGTGGACCCACTGAGTTGTAGAAATAGTCTGATCCAATTTATAGTTAAAATCTCAGAACAAGGACAAGCCCCACTGCCAAAACCAGAGCCCAAATCGAATCAAGCCTTTGGGGCTCACTCAAAGGATGCTGGGCCTGGGAAATCTAATAGCCTGACCTAGAAGCACACCAACAAAGCTCTGGAAGGCCTTCCTTTCCTACTTTATGGAGGAATTTGTGGCCTGAAGAACCTCAGATGCCAAAGTCTTGCACAAGGACTAATCAGTCAGTCAATATTAACTGAATACCTATGAAATGCCTGATACTGTATTATGTGACAAAAACAGACCTGGTACCTGGTATAACGTACAGTTACGAAAAGGTTGGTATGTAATTCTGCTCTTAAGGATGAATTCTGTAGCACAGGGCAAGTTATTTGATCCCTCTCAGCCTGAGTTTCTTCAGCTATAAAATGGGGATAATAATACCTCTCTTACAGGATGGTAGTGGGAGTTAGAAGATACAGAAAACATCTAGTGCAGTGACTGGTATCTAGTAAGGGCTTGGTGAATGGTAACTATAATAAGTGTGAATCAGGAATTTCTTCTTTTCTTGAACATCCTATTGCCTTTTCAAGACTGCACTACTGTTCAACTTACAACAGGGAACCTTGTCACTATCATACCCATGTTTTTCTTTTCAATAGGCACACCACCTCAAATTATTTAACCTTTCTTCATGGCTCTGTTCTTTATCCTCTGTAAGTTGTAAAGTGGCTCTGCCCCAGAAAACATCTCATAGGAATATAAAGAAAAGAAGGTTAGAGTAAGTTTGCAACTTATCTGTGAATCAAGAATTTCCCATCCAGTGAACACAGTGAATTCAGGCTCTTGACTACCTAAATCGTTCAATGTCAGTCAAACATGGTGAAAGCAAGTCCTCCACATAAGCTCTCGGGCTGACAAGATTCTTTTTGAAAGGTCTAATTAGTTCCAGACATGTGCACCATGTGACACTCCCCAAGTCCTATAGCTTCTGTTTTAGAAAAGTCTTTCTAGGCTATACTCTCTTCTAATTCCTACAACTATTGCTATAATTCTAGGCTCTCCTTCAACACCATTTTCAAGGGCTATCAACTCAATCTTTGGGCAAAGGTTCCCAAGGGGCAGGAATTGAGACTATTTCTGAGACAGATGATAGTTTGGCTGTGCATAAAATCCTAGGCCACCAGTAAATTCTTCTCAGAAATTTGAAAGCATTGCTCCATTGCTTGCTAATTCGATTCCATTATTGTTCAGTCCAATGCCATTCTGATTCCCGATATTTATACATAATCCTTTTTTTAAAAGAATTTTGAAATTTCTCCATATGTCCAGTGATCCAAATTTTGACAATGAGGTACCCTTGGGTAGGTTATTTCTATTTGCTGTATTGGGCACACAGTGGGCCCTTTCAATGGAGACTCATGTTCTTCAGTTCTGGAAAATGTACCTGTATTCCTTCTTCCCTCCCTCCCTTCCTTCCTCCCCTTTTTCCTCCCCTCCCCTCTCCTTTCCTTTCCTAACTTCCTTCCCACCAATGTTGAAGATTTAGAAAAGAGAGGGATTAAATGATAAGCAACATCCTGAGAAGCAGTAGTAGCTCCAGAATTTCTATACAGGTTGAATTTGGGATCAGCAAACACATCAGAAGGGGTGGGTAGGAATGGGATGGCATTAGGGACTTGTTCTGAAGTTCCATTTGTATAGCAATCACAGTGTTTTTACTCTGGATTTACTTGGGGTAGCTTAAAATGCATATCATTTAGGTATGATACTCTGCTGTATGGATATAAAAAACAATCTCAAAACAGCTTAATCAACAGAAGTTTATTAGCCATACATATCAAGGAGACCAAAGATAGAATTCTGAGGGGAGAGTTAATTCAGACCCTCAGCGTGTCACTCAGACTTTCTATTAGGTGACAGGATGGCTATTACCATCGCAACCATTACATCCAGATATGTTAATATTCAGAGGCCAATGGGGAGGAAGGTGGATAAACTCTCCTAAATAAACTCTGTTTGGTTTCAATGGGAAAGTAGTTGTCGGGCAGGCAACCAACTGCAAATATTTCAGGGTTCTACCATGGCTGAAAAGATAATGTAGGAGGAAATGCAATCCAGTGCACCAGGGAGGGATTAGCCTTTGTTGGGAGCTGGGATATTTCCTCCATTCCAACTAGTAAAGAGAGGATGTCTGTAGATACATTTGCAGGTTGGTAGTAGAAAGTGAGAGAGTTCATGTTTTATGACTTTTTTCTTTCTGAAGTGCATGAGTAATAATCATCAACAGAGTGCATGGAGGGAAAAAAGGAGGGCAGAAGGCAATGAAAGTATAAAATATTTGTTATAAAGAGTGGAGGAACAACTTTGTTAGAAAAATATAGTAAGATTGATGGCCAACATAAATCTGGTGATGATGAATTTCAAGTGGTACTAAATATGCTGGGCTGTACAATTTTCTCCAGCAATGCGTAACTATTTGAGTACAGACAGGGAAGATGAGGGATTATGTTCTTTTAGGGTTAGGGTTTTATGAGATGAATACATTTTTATTTTATTTTTATTTTTTAAAGTTTACTTATTTATTTTGAGTGAGAGAGAGAGAGACAGAGTGAGCACAGGAGGGGCAGATAGAAGGAGAGAGAGAGAGAGAGAGAGAGAGAGAGAGAGAGAGAGAGAGAGAGAATCCCAAGCAGGCTCCACACTGACAGTGCAGAGCTTGAACTCACAAATCGTGAGGTCATGACCTGAGCTGAAATCCAGAATCGGACACTCAACTGACTGAGCCACCCAGGTGTCCCTAGATGAATATATTTTTAACAATGTTTTATTTTCTTTAGTGTTTATTTATTCTGAGATAGAGAGCAAGCATTTGCACATGCTTGTGCAAGCAGAGGAAGGTGAGAGAGAGAGAGGGAGACAAAGAATCCCAAGCAGGCTCCACTCTGTCAGAGCAGAGCCCAAAGCAGGGTTCAATTCCACGAACCATGAGATCATGACCTGAGCCGAAATCAACAGTTGGAGGCTTAACTGACTAAGCCACCCAGGAATCCTAGATGAATATATTTTTAAAAGAATGATTATAATGTGAATTAAGTTTTAATTAAGTTAAAGGGCTACCATTGAGGGTACTTTAACAAGTGAATGGAATACACTAAGCCATAAACCATAAAGTCTAAATAGCAACATGGGAAAATGCTTATGAAATAATGTTAAAAGGAAGTGGAATACAAAATAATTTTAATGCTATAATTATATTCCTACAAACTTTATATATGCACATAAACAGAAAGGATAGGCAGATGGAATTACAGGTGATTTAAATTTATTTTATTATTATTGTTTTATTTTTAAATTGTTATTATATACAGTAAAACCTTGGATTTTGAGTAACTTGTTCTGCAAGTGTTCTGTAAGACGAGCAAACATTTCTAATACATTTTAACTTGATAAACGAGTGATGTCTCGCAATAAGAGTAGTACATGACGCCACATGTCACAGGATCGCAACTGAGCCAATGATTCTTCTCTCTCTCCCTCTCTGCGGGATTGTGGGTAATTGTCTCCCATGCTTGGATGCTCACTCTCAGACCGTGGTGTTTAGCAGAAATCAGTGATTTTTCAGAATGTAAGCAGGTGCCCACAACGGCACTACTGTATTTTTTGTCACTTCAAAGCACCTATGGACAGTCCTTTGCTTTTCCATTCAAGAGTAAGCTTAGGAATGCTTTGCTTCATTCTCGGTCAGGCTGCCTGCTGCCTGATTGCCAGTTACATGAAATATAGTATATGACAAGAGTTGATTAATACTATACTATAGTCAACATCCATGCGAGTGTATATAACGGCCCCTATGCAGAAAAATGTTGAAAAGAAAGGTGGTTAAGAAGAAGGAGATGATTACAGTGGAAGTTAAAAAGGAAATCTTCGAAGTATGAACAAGGTATGAGAGTGGCCCCAATTACAAGATTTTATAAGAACTCTATGTCTGCATCTCGTCTGCAGAGGAGGAAGAGAAAAAGGCAGAGGAATCCCTCACTTCAAATGATATTAGGGAGATGTGTAAAATGTGGGAAACAAGTGCAAACTTTTGTAGAAAAGCACCACCCAAATAAGGCTGTAGCACTGCAAGTGATGAATTTAACAACAATGCAATGTCATGTTTCCGTGAAATCCTCAAAAGGAGGCAAAAGCAAGTGTCATTGGATAGGTTCCTTGTTAAAGTTGCACGAAAAGAAAAAAGATTCCATTGAGCCAATAGATAGCATTGATTCTGTTAGTGATAGTGAAAGTCGTCCTTCACAATAACCCTAAATAACTCTTGTCTCCCTCATACCAGCCATGAAGGTTTTCAAAGGTAAATACAGGTTAATTGGTTTATTTTTCTTTATATTTTGTATTTTATTTATTATTTTGTATTATATTACAGTATTGTAGCCATTTTTATGTGAATATTTTTGGGTTATGGAACAAATCATCTGAGTTTCCATTATTTCTTGTGGGGAAATTCACTTTGATTTACAAGTGCTCTGGATTACAAGTATGTTTCTGGAATGAATTATGCTCGCAAACCAAGGTTTTTCTGCACTTATTTATTTTTAAAAACTCCTACTTATGATTCAGTTCATGTTTAGCTTGATTAATAGATCTTCTTTTTAAAAGGTCTTTATCTAGTCTACCAGCCATTTTGTCTTCTTTAAAACTTGTTTTATTTTATTAAGTTTATTAATTTTGAGAGAGACAGAGACAGAGACAGTGTGAGTGGGGGAGGGGCAGAGAGTGAGAGGGAGAGAGAATCCCAAGCAGGCTCCATGCTGCCAGCACAGAGCCCGAGGTGGGGCTTAAACTCATGAAACCATGAGATCTTGACCTGAGCTGAAACCAAAAGTCAGATGCTTAACTGACTGAGCCACCCAAGTACCCCTAAAACTTGTTTTATAGGGCTAAAACCAAACTCATCCTGGGGCCAGGCTAGAATTTCTGTGGATGTAACTAAATTCATGGATCTTTGATGAAAGCAAAAATACCTCAGTAATGTACATTTGCTGAACTAGGCTAATTTAAGTCAGTTCGGTTACTATAATTCATTCATTATACAAATACTCACTGAACTTATACTATCTGTCAGACATTGTGTTAGGCACATGAACATATAGCAGAAAACCACCTAAGGAACAGGAAGACCTTTGGTTCAAGCCTGACTTTCACAAAAGGCCTCAAACTTAGCCTTTAATCCTTATATACAAATTAATTTATATATGTAGTCATTAAAAAATAGCTTGATTGACATATAATTAACATACCATAAAACTTACCTTTTAAAAATGTACAATTCAGTGGTTTTTAGTGTATTCACAGGGTTGTGCAACCATCACCACAATCTAATTTTGGAATATTTTCACCACCTCTAAAAGAAACCCTATACCCGTTGATCTTTCATCTTACAATCTTGTTGAACTCATTTATTATTTACAATAGTTTTTTTGTGGATTCTTTAGGATTTTCTACGTACATGTTAATGTCATCTGCAAACAGAAATAGTTCTACTTCTTTCTTTTCAATCTGGATACCTTTTATTTCTTTTCCTTACCTAATTGCTCTGGCTAGAACTTCAGGTACAATATTGAAAAGAAGTAGCAAGAACAGATATCTTTCTCCTGTTCCTGACCTTATAAGGAAAGTTTTTAGTTGTCTTTCTCCATGAAGTATGTTAGCTGTGGGATTTTTTGTAGATGCTCTTTATCTGCTTGAGGAAGTTTTCTGCTATTTCTAGTTTGCTGAGTGTTTAAAATTTTTTAAAATGTTTATTTACTTTTGAGACAGAGAGAGACAGAGCGTGAGCAGGAGAGGGAGACACAGAATCTGAAGCAGGCATCAGGCTCTGAGCTGTTAGCACAGAGCCCAAGGCAGGGCTCGAACTCATGAGTCATGAGATCATGACCTGAGCTGAAGTTGGACGCTTAACTGAATGAGCCACTCAGGTGCCCCTGCTGAGTGTTTTTATTATGGACTTGTCAAATGGTTTTTCTTCATCTATTGAAACGATCACGTGATTATTATCCTACATACAGTCATTAAAAAAATTTTTTTAATGTTTATTTATTTTTGAAAGTGAGAGAGACAGAGCATGAGTGGGAGAGGGGCAGACAGGGAGGGAGACACAGAATCCAAAGCAGGTTCCAGGCTCTGAGCTGTGAGCACAGAGCCTGACACAGGGCTCAAACTCATGGACCGTGAGATCATGTCCTGAGCCCAAGTCAGCTGCCCAACCGACTGAGCCACCCAGGTACCCCTATGGTCATTTTTGTATTAAAATAAATTAGTTTGTTTATGTAAATATTTAAAATATACCAAAATTACAATAATCCTGCTTTGGATTCCAGTGATTTTTAATATATAAAGAACTTCAAAAAATGGATGAGACCAGGATCTCTTTAAATCTTTAAGAGATCCTGGATTCAAAGACTATTCCTGCATTCAGAGTTTATGGTTAGGTGTTACCTGTTATAATGGAGCCCTAGACAAGGCCAATGGAAGCATAGAAATCATACCCAAGTTTTCTGGGGGTAGTTAGAAAAGATTTCAGAAAGGAGGTCATAAGAGTAGATGCTTAGAGGAGGAGTAGAAATATTCTTGTAGGTCAAGGGAAGGATTTGAGTCAGAACCATATGTATACAGTTCCTCATTATTCGGCCATTGGAAACAGGGAAATTTTGCCATTTGCAACATGGATGCCTGTGGGCATTATGTTAAGTGAAATAAGTCAGAGGAAGACAAATACCATATGATCTCATTTATATGCAAAATCTAAACAAAACAAAAAAAAAAAACAAGCTCTTAGGTACAGAGAACAGATTGGTGGTTGTCAGAGGGAGGGGAAGGTTGCCTGGTGGGAGAAATGGGTGAAGGGAGTCAAAAGGTACAAACTTTCAGTTATAAAAGAAATAAGTCACAAGGATGTAATGTATAGCACAGCAACTATAGTTAATACTATATTGCATATTCAGGGCTGCCTGAGTGGTTCAGCAGGTTAAGTGTCAGACTCTTGATTTCAGCTTAGGTCATAATCTCATGATTAGATTGAGCCCTGTGTCAGGCTCTGTGCTGACAGTACAGAGCCTGCTTGGGATTCTCTCTCTCCCTCTCTCTCTGCCCCTCCACCACTCATGCTTTCTCTCAAAATAAATAAACTTAAAAAAATACTATATTGCATATTCAAAAGTTGCTAAGAGAGTAAATCTTCAAAATCCTCATCACAAGAAAAAACCTTTTTTTTTTTTTAATGTTTATTGTTGACAGAGTGAGGCAGGTGCACATATGCAGGCAGGTGTTGGGGAGGGGCAGAGAGAGAGAGAGAGAGAGAGAGAGAGGGAAACCAAGAATCTGAAGCAAGCTCTGTGCTGTCAGTGCAGAGCCCAATGTGGGGCTTAAACCCACAAACTGTGAGATCATGACCTGAGCCAAAGTCAGACACTCAACTGACTGAGCCACCTAGGCACCCCAAGAAAAACATTTTTTGTAACTATGTATTGTGTATGTGTATGTATGTTAACTAGACTTATTGTGGTGGTCATTTGCAATTTATACCAATATTGAATCGTTATGTTGTACACCTGAAACTAATATAAATGTTGTATGTCAATTATACCTCAATTAAAAAAATGTGGCTTTCAAGAGCCACTCAATGGTAGGGGCGCCTGGGTGGTTCAAATGGTTAAGCATCCAACTTCAGCTCAGGTCATGATCTCACAATTTGTGAGTTTGAGCCTCACACAGGTCTCTCAGCTGTCAGCACAGGGCCAGCTTCATGTCCTCTGTTTCCCCCCCCCCCCCCCCACCCCTCCACCTCTCCTACTCATCACCATGCATGTGCTCTCTCTCTCTCTCTCATAAATAAAATGTTAAAAAAAAAAGAACCGTTCAATAGTATACCTTCATATTATACTTGTCTTTATTTTTTAGATTCTCCACAGTGAGCATATTCACCTATATTAGAAAAAAAGACAAAATATATTTCAGAAAATATTTTTAAGTAAAATAAGATTTTGCTTTAAGTTTCAAAAGCAAAATGTCACAGTACCTTTCATTTCATCTTTCTCCATAAAAATATATTTAAGCTTAAATATTTTCTAGGTTTAAAGCATTAGTAATGCAGCTAATAGATTTCTTTAGAACTATTCTCCACAATCCTTTAATCTTGAATGAGAGATTTATAATCCTAACCTCTAAAGGGAGAAAATCCAATGTGGAAATGATATGTCCCAAATAACACTCTTCGACAGTGGCAGTATTCGCCTTCAATTCTTGGATCTTGTACATGGGGCCCTCCCCGTGCACCCTCCAAAAAAAAGTCTTTACATTGATTCACTCTGAGAACCACTGATTATTAAGAGGCTGAGATTAGAGTGTGGATCTAACGCTAGTTCCACTCAAAGTGTGGTCAATGGGTCGGCATAATGAGCTTTATCCGGAATGTATTAGAAAGGCAAATTACTTGGGCTCTAGACTTACTGAATCAGAGTTTCAAGGGTGATCTAGGTTATTTTTATGCACCTGAAGTAAAGCACATGACTAGAGGAAATTAGGCAGACTAAGGGTACTCAAAGGGAAGGAAAGGCAGAGCTCTCCAATGTTCAACGTATATATTTTTAAAGCATATACATAAAAAAAATTTTTTTAAGTTCATTTATTTATTGAGGGGGGGGGTGCGGGGAGAGAGAATCCTAAGCAGGCTCCGTGCTGTGAGTGCAGAGCCTGACATGGGGCTTGAACTCACAAACCACAAGATCATGACTTGAGCTAAAATCAAGAGTCAGAAGCCTAACCAACTGAATCACTCAGGCACCCCTAAAGCATATACACTATTATAAAATAATCTAAAATCAAAAATTTTTTATATACTATAAACCAGAAAGTATGGCTAGAAAACATTTTCTTGGCTTTGGGCTTGAAAGGGTAAACAAGTTAGCACAGGTCTTAGATTAAAGGGCAACAGGGATCTAATTCATTCCTGGTTCCAAGCAGCTTGTTAAATTAAGGCTATTGGTTTCACATAGGAATTTATATGTATACAGAACACATTTTGGTTATATTTCTCTCATATCATGATTGGCTACTGGTGGGTGGTCAACTGAAGATGATGGGATCTCAAACTCAACCATTTATTTGAATCTTTAACTACTTTGGAGTCAGGACTCAGCAGAATCGTCTTTATCAGTGGTTTTCAAACTGTGGTTTACAGAGCTCCCTCAGGGGACTGTGAAAGGGAGGTGAAGGGAACGGAGAGGAAAGGAGGGAAAGAGAATGACCAGGTTAGACTCTACTTCCCCCAACTCCTTGCCTTCAACGAAAACAGCTCAGATTTTACCTTTTTTTTTTTTTTTTAAGATTTTATCTTTTTGTATCCACTTTCTTGTGGAATATACTTGAACAAAGAACTCCCTTCTTTAAAAAGTTTGAGATTCTCTATTCTTTACTACAGACCTTCACAAGCCAATACAGAGCCACAGCTGTCTTTTGTTCTCATGAGGTCAATGATCTTTGTTAACTCTCTTTTACTACCACTTGTTACTAGAAAGGACTCACAAATGCATAATGAGGCAGGTGGTTCTGCTTCCAGGCCTCCCTTCTCCAATCATTATCATTAGGGATGAATAAACTAATGATATTGTAGGTTGCTGTGTTGGATGTCAAGCAAAGCACATCACATAAATCAGCCAATAAACTGAAATAAACATTACCTTGTCTAAGAAGTTAACTATAGCTGTAAGTATAAAGTAAAGAGAATAATATTTTATTTTATTTTTTTATTTTTTTTTTTCTATTTCTATTTTTTTTTTTTTTATTTTTTAATATATGAAATTTACTGTCAAATTGGTTTCCATACAACACCCAGTGCTCATCCCAAAAGGTGCCCTCCTCAATACCCATCACCCCCCCTGCCCTCCCTCCCCCCCTGCCCTCCCTCCCACCCCCCATCAACCCTCAGTTTGTTCTCAGTTTTTAACAGTCTCTAATGCTTTGGCTCTCTCCCACTCTAACCTCTTTTTTTTTTTTTTTTTTTCCTTCCCCTCCCCCATGGGTTTCTGTTATGTTTCTCAGGATCCACATAAGAGTGAAACCATATGGTATCTGTCTTTCTCTGTATGGCTTATTTCACTTAGCATCACACTCTCCAGTTCCATCCATGTTGCTACAAAAGGCCATATTTCATTTTTTCTCATTGCCACGTAGTATTCCATTGTGTATATAAACCACAATTTCTTTATCCATTCATCAGTTGATGGACATTTAGGCTCTTTCCATAATTTGGCTATTGTTGAGAGTGCCGCTATAAACATTGGGGTACAGGTGCCCCTATGCATCAGTACTCCTGTATCCCTTGGATATATTCCTAGCAGTGCTATTGCTGGGTCATAAGGTAGGTCTATTTTTAATTTTCTGAGGAACCTCCACACTGCTTTCCAGAGCGGCTGCACCAATTTGCATTCCCACCAACAGTGCAAGAGGGTTCCTGTTTCTCCACATCCTCTCCAGCATCTATAGTCTCCTGATTAAAGAGAATAATATTTTAAAGAAGTAGAATAGCTCTCATACAACCAAGTAAAAGAAATCCTTCTAAGGAGTCACCCTGAAAGACTTCATTCATTCCAGTAGTGCTCCTATTAAAAATATTTCTAGAACTCTTCTTTTGGAACTGCAGAAAACCAATCTAGCCACTTCACAAAACTATCACTGTTTTAAGCCACTGTGTTGTATTAAAAAAAATTTTTTTTTATTAGAGAGAGAGAGAAAAAGAGAGAGAGAGAGAATGCATGAGCAAGCAGCGGGGGAGAGGGGCAGAGTGGGAGAGAATCTTTTTACTGAGTGTGGAGCCCGATGTGGAACTCAATCCCACAACCCTGGGATCATGACCTGAGTCAAAATCAAGAGTTGGATGCTCAATTGACTGAGCCACCCATGCACCCTTAAGCCACTAAGTTTTGGGGTGGTTTGGTATTTAGTAATATATAAGTAGGACAGAAATGTTTATATCATTATGCTTTGGGGGATATTTAAGGGAAATGATTAGCTTTACAGAAAACTCTAGCTATGCAAAATGCTCAGAGAAGAGGTTGGTCTAGATAAAGTTTGGCTGTATCCTTAAATAAGTAGAATACAACACTTTAAAAAACAAGAAAATAGGGGCACATGGGTGGCTCAGTTGGTTAAGCGTCTAGCATTGGCTCAGGTCATGATCTCACAGTTCCTCGGTTGGATCCCTGCATAGGGCTCTCTGTGCTGACAGCTCAGAGCCTGGAGCCTACATCAGATACTGTGTGTGTGTGTGTCTCTCTCTGTCCCCAACCCCCACCCCCACTCACGCTCTGTCTCTCTCTCTCTCTCTCTCAAAAATGAATAAACATTAAAAAATAATAATATAAAATTAAAAAATAAAAAATAGGGGTACCTGGGTGGCTCAGTCGGTTAAGCATCTGACTTTGGCTCAGGTCATGGTCTCGTGGTCAGTGAGTTTGAGCCCCATGTCAGGCTTTGTGCTGACAGCTCAGAGCCTGGAATCTGCTTTGGATTCCATCTTCCTCTCTCTCTGCCCCTCCCCAGCTTACGCTCTGTGTCTCTCAAAAGTGAAAATTTTTTTCTTTTAAATGAAAAATAAAAAACAAGAAAATAATATTTTGTAAGAGAAATCCATGATGAATGGGATCAGCAGTAGGTCCCCAACTTTCTCCTTTTGAGTTTTGGCTTTTTTCCTTAGGGTCACCTGAACTCTGTCTATTCTGACTTTAGGAATACTCTGTTTTCCTTTTTTCCTTCACCTAAGCATGGATAAACATAACTTCCCATTTTTCCCTGAGTATATTAAATATAAGGCTATATTTTCTTTTTTAAAAGAATGTACAATAAAAGAAAGAAGTACAAAAGTATAAAAACAGATAAACAAGTTAAATATAGCTTTTAAGATACTAAGATAAGCAAGTTAAGTATAGACTTTGGATCCTAAGATAACTAAAGTCTAGCCAGAGGTTGGCTGGCCAAGTTTTTCTCTCTACCCTGTTATCAATCCATCGTCCTTGACTATAGGACCTCACACAAAACAAAAACACAGCAGATATTTCAAAGCTCAGTGTCTTATCTTCCTGAAGATAAAAGACTATCCTATTAAACCAAGAATTCTAGAGAACACAGGATTTCTTTTTGAAGTATCTAAACTAATTTTTAAGGGTGCCTGGGTGGCTCAGTCGGTTAAGCGTCAGACTTCAGCTCAGGTCATGATCTCAACAGTCTGAGTTCGAGCCCTGCATCGGGCTCTGTGCTGACAGTTCAGAGCCTGGAGCCTGCTTCAGATTCTGTGTGTGTCTCTCTCTCTGCCCCTCCCCTGCTCATGCTCTCTCTGGCTCAAAAATAAATAAAAACATCAAAAAATATTTTAAACTAATTTTTAAAAAATTTCAGGTATTTTGATAAAACTCTTTTAAAATGTACTTTTTACTTATACACTTTTGTTTTACATATAGTATACAGGTTACAAATTAACTTTTTCTTTTTTTAAAACTTTTTCTTGATGATTCACTATGAACACTAATCAATACACTAGGCTAAAATACAGCATTGTTCTCTGTGTCTATTAAGGATTTGCATACCAAATCATCAAACCCATTTTTATTCAATAGGCAAGAAAAAGAAATAAAAGGCATCTGAGTCTCTGTCTGCAGATGACATGATCTTACAAGCAGAAAACCCTAAAGAATCCTTCCCAAAACTGTTAGAGTTAATAAATGAATCTGGCAAAGTTGCAGGACACAAAATCAACACCTAAAAATCTGCTGTGTTTCTATACACAAGCGAAGAACAATAAGAAAACAATTCCATTTACAATAACATCAAAAAGCATGAAATACTTAGGAATAAGCTTAATCAAGGAGGTAAAAGACTTGTACACTAAAAACTATAAATCACTGCAAGAAGAAATTAAAGAAGACACAAATAAGTGGAAAGATATCCTGTGTTCATGGATTGCAAGACTTAATATAGTTGAGGTATCAAAACTCGTAGTAGGTGACAACATAGACATTATGCTAAGTGAAATAAGCTAAGCATAAAAAGAAAAACATTACCTGATTTCACTCACATGAGATACTTACAATAGTCAAATTAGTGAATCAAAGAGTGGAATGGTGGTTGCCAGGGGCTGGGGGAGAGGGAAATGGGGAGTTGTTCAATGGGTATAAAGTTTCAGTAAAGCAAGATGAATAAATTCTAGACATCTGCTGTACTACAATGTACCTATAGTCAACAATAGGGGCACCTGGCTGGCTCAGTCCGTGGAGCATGTGACTCTTGATCTCGGGGTTGTAAGTTCAAGCCCCATGTTGGGTGTAGAGATAACTTAAAAATAAAATCTTAAAAAAAACAAACAAACCAATGTATTGTTAAATGTTCTTCCACATTAATAGTAAACCAAAGATAATAATAAACAAAATACTATCCAAAGCACTCTGCAGATTCAATGCAGTCATTTTCAAAATGCTAACAATATTTTTTCCAGAAACAGAAAAATCCATCCTAAAATTCATATGGAATCTGAAGGGATCCTGAATAGCAAAACAATCTTGAAAAAGAAGAATAAATTTGGGAGTCTCACATTTCCTAATTCTGAAACTTACTACAAAACTATGGTAATCAAAAGAGTGTGGTACTGGCATAAATACAGACATACAGACCTATGGAAGAGAACAGCAAGCCCAGAAATAAACTCTGGCATACTTGGTCAAATGATTTTTGACAAGAATGCCAAGACTATTCAATGGAGAAAAGACGGTCTTTTCAATAAATGGTTTTGGGAAAATTGATATTTACATGTAAAAGAATGAGGTTGGGCTTTTGTTGTATACTATGTACAAAAATTAACTCAAAATGGGTCAAAGACTTAACCATAATACATAAAACTATAAAGAAGTTAGAAGAAAACATAGAAAGGAAACTTCATGCCAACTGAATTTGGCAATGATTTCTTGAATATCACGCCAAAAGCACAGGTGACGAAAGAAAAAATAGGTAAATTTTATTTCACCAAAATTGAAAACTTTTGGCTTTTTTTTTTTTAATGTATACTTATTTATTTTGAGGGGGTGAGGGGCAGAGAGAGAGGGAGAAAGAGAATTCAAAGCAGGCTCCATGCTGTCAGTGCAGAGACTGATGCGGGGCTCAATCTCATGAAATGTGAGATCATGACCTGGGCCAAAACCAAGGGTCAGTCACTCAACTGACTGAGCCACCCAGGTGCCCGCAAATTTAAAACTTTTGTGCATCAAAGGGCAATTAACAGAGCAAAAAGGCAACCCACAGAATGGGAGAGTGAATATATTTGCTTATCATATACCTGGTAAGGGACTTCTATCCAGAATAAAGAACTCATACAACTCAACAAAGAAAGACATGTACCCAATTAAAAAATGGGCAAAGGATTTCAATAGACATTCCTCTAAAGAAAATATAAAAATGGCCAATAAGCCCAAGAAAAGATGCTCAGCATCACTAGTCATTAAAGAAATGCAAATCAAAACCATAATGAGATACCACCTCACATCCATTAGTTTGTTATTAAAAACAAAACAAAAACACAGAAAATAAGTTTTGGCAAGGATGTGGAAAAATTGGAACACTTTATATTGTGGGAATGTAAAATGGTACAGCCACTGTGGAAAACAATATGCAGGTTTCTCAAAAAAGTAAACATAAAATTACCACATAATCCAGCAATTCCATTTTTGGGTATACACACAAAAGAATTAAAAGCAGGAACTCAAACATATCTGTACATCCATGTTCACAGCAGCATTAGTTACAATAGCCAAAAGGTGGAAGCAACTCAAGTGTCCATTAACAAATGAATGAATAAATAGGATATATCATATATACCGACAAATATTATTCAGCCTTAAAAAGGAAGGAAATTCAGATACGAGCTGCAAAATGGATGAACCCTGAAGACATTATGTTAAGTAAAATAAACTAGTCACAAATATATGATTTAACTTATATGAAGTATGAGTAGTCAAATTCATAGGGAAAGAAAGCAGAATGGTAGTTGCCAGGCTCTGGGGAAGAGGGAATGAGAGTTCTGTTTAATGGGTATGGAGTTTCAGTTTGAGAAGATGAAAACATTTTGTAGATGCATGGTGGTGATGGATGGATGACAATGTGAATATACTTAATGCCACTGAACTGTATGTATGCTTAAGAATGGTTAAAATTTCTCCAAAGAAGACATTCAGATGGCCAATAGACACACGAAAAGATGCTCAACATCACTCATCATCAGAGAAATGCACACCAAAACCACAATGAGATACCACCTCATACCTGTCAGAATGGCTAAAATCAAAACACAACAAACAACAATGGTGAGGATATGAGAAAAAGGAAGAACCCTCTTGTACTATTGGTGGGAATGCAAACTAGTACACCCACTGTGAAAAACAGTATGGCGTTTCCTCAGAAAATTAAAAACAGAACTACCCTACGATCCAGTAATTGCACTACTGGATATTTACCCAAAAAATACAAAAGCACTAATTCAAAGGGATACCTGCACCTCTATGTTTATAGCAGCATTATTTACAATAGCCAAACTATGGAAGCAGCCTAAGTGTCCATCAATAGATAAATGGATAAAGAAGATGTGGTATATGAATACAAGAGAATACTATTCAGCCATAGAAAAGAATGAAATCTTGCCATTTTCAACAACATGGACAGAGGTAGAGAGTACAATGCTAAGCAAAATAAGTCAGAGAAAGACAAATACCGTACGATCTCACTCATTTTTAGAAGTTATGAAACAAAACAAATGAGCAAAGGGAAAAAAAGGAGAGAAAGAGAGACAAACCAAGAAACAGACTTAACTATAGAGAACAAACTGCTGGTTACCAGAGGTGAGGTGGGTGGGGGAATAGGGAGAACAGGGTATGGGGATTAAAAAGTACACTTATCATGATGAAAATAAAATGATAAAAAAATGGTTAAAATGGTAAATTTTATGTTATATATACTTTGCCACAATTAACAAAAAGAGTTAATGTGGTACAAGGTTATCCTATGAGTTACACTTTTTTGTTAGAATCTACTCCCCCCATCCCACTCTCATTCCCACACCAGCCATCTCTTTCAGAGCCATGTTGATATCTGGCCATTCAAAATAATATGCTTATTTTGCATGACAGACTCATTTGACAGGTACTATAATATCATATGCCAATGTCTGAGTGGTTGTTTTCTGGGTAACCCAAACACTGATCAATCTCTACAGAGCCTGCCCTTACCCTAACATGCCATGAGTTGTCTCAGTCAAGAGACTTTTAATAGAGTGCTCAGTCATTGTGTATGAGTAACAGAAGAAAAGGGTGAGTTATTGTCCTAAGTGTGCAGAGAGAAAATTAGAACACATAAGCCTGCCCATGAAGTAGGGGTGCCAGATTTAGCAAATAAAAATACAGGACACGTTGTTGTTTATCTGAAATTCAAATTTAACTTGGCATCTTGTATTTTATCTGGCAACATGCTTAAGTACTGAAAGTTGAAGAGAAAATAAGTCAAATAATCCAGAGTGTTCTGGGCTCACTGAGGTCTTACTTAACAGGGAGCCTAAACAGGAAAAAGTAAAAAAAAGCTCCTTAAAATGTATTGGATACCCCTCTCCCCCACTCCAAAAATAAAAAAAGTATTGGTCTCCAGACACAATGCCTATGCTTAATCCAACTCAGAAGCCCCTCCCTGCTTTGGGTTTCTATGGTCCAAGACTTACTTTATAAAGATAGATCAGAGGATGGGAAAAAAAGAAAGTGAAAAAGGATAAATCAAAGCTAGAAATGGGTGAGAACATACTCAGCTTCCTGTTAGGCCTGGCCTCAAAAAGGGACTCAGCGTAAAAAAAAAAACAGAGGAAACTGGATTGTGACCTGGCTCAACGTGGAATAGAAACAATGGTGGTAGGTGTCCTGTGGTCATAGGAGCACAGTTAACAGAATACCTGGGATAGTGGTGGGCTCTCTCTTCCTTCCCCAAAGCCATAACACTGCCTCCTAAAAAACTCGAATCACTATTTTTACTGACTAATACCCTGAGCCCCAGTTACAATAAATGCCCGTACTGGTCAGGCAAGTACTTCTCGGCTTAACAACTCCTACAGCTTCCCAGCCATTTTTCCATCACTCTGCAAAATCATCTACTTCCTCACAGAACCTAGGTCAAAACTGAGGTCTTTGAACCCTGTCTTACCTTCAGGAATCTCAATCTGTTCAGGTTATCCTCCTAAGAATCAACAAAAACAGGTTTCAGGCTGTTCTTTGAGAATGCCATCTTTAAAAGACTCACATTCTCATCTATTACTACTGACCCTGTTCACATAGTGGTAATCCCTGCCTGACTCTGGCCTACCAAGATATAAAAGGCCCATATGGCCTCATCATACTACAGTAGAATTTAGGAATCTTTGATATCTATCACACTAGGCCTGCCTGGGATGTCTACCACTACGGTCCCTGAGAAGTGTGAGTGGGCGTACCCAGGAGCTAAAGGGTAAAATCAACAAGGTCCTTCATTCCTCAACCTGTCCTGAAGCACCAGCTGACTACACTGAGTCAGCTTTAAAGGCTGTGGCTGGTCTCCAGAATTTTTCCCCAGAGGGAGTAGTTAGTCGCTAGGGCAAGAGGAGCAGGTCACTTGGGCAAAGCTCTTTCAAGTTTATCTGGGCACCTCTAAGGTACTTACCAATAAGAATTTCTGCAGCTCCCAGCCCTCATTTTTATATATATATATATATATATATATATATATATATATATATATATATATTTGTAAATAGAACATGAGTGGAAAACAGATGATACATAGAAGGTCCTACCAGAATGAAATTAGATTCATGAATTCAAAGACTGAATATATTCAGTTTTAGGCTCCTGATATGAGCATCACAAGTAATCCCCCAGATGCTCTTCCTTTCCACCCCACCCCCCTTTCATATAACTGGAGACACCTTTCCCACCAAACCACTCTGCCTCACACCCTCTGCATTGGGCTCATTCATTCATTTATACACCCATCAAATATTTAACTGAGCTGATAACATGTGCCAGGCACTGTGCTTGGCGCTGGGGATACAAATGAATACTGTATCGTCTTTGCCTCCAGGATTGTCCCGAGCCAGCCCTGAGCACGGGATCACCGTGCCCTTCACAGCAGGTAAGTGCGGTGTCAGGGGACTGGCAAAACGTCAGGCCAAACATTTTCTAAGGTGAGAGTGACAAAAAGATCCTATTCTAGTTCAGGAAGATGACAACTTGGGAGCCAGGGGGCCAACGGGGCGGAGGGCACCGAGGACCCTCTGGGACTGGCTATGCGGAGGCCCGGGCTACAGTCCTGGGGTCGGGTGCTCGGCGGCCGAGATGCGGGTACAACGATGACAGCCGGGCGCGAGTCAGCTGAGGGGTGTCACCGAAGGGGCAGTTTGAGGAGACGGTTGGGGTGGATCTGGGGTGACGCCCAAAGGGATGTTTGGTCTTTGGGGCTTGAGGCTTCAGTGGATGGTAGAGGTGAAGTGTCAGGAGGAAGGAAGGTGGGAGTGGACCGGCAGGGTGGGGATGAAGAGCCACGGAGAAGGGCTGAGGGGTAGGGCGGCGGCACAGAGAGCTTTCCCCTAAGGGATTGTTTGGAACGTGAGGGCAATGGGTCTTCCGGACCCCGCCAGCCCCCAAAGAAACGTCCCTACCTCGTTTCTCTTCTCAGCGTGATCCTACGGTGCCCGCGGCGTTGGTGGAGGCTGCGGCGCGGCCGGCGGCGTCTCGCGCCCCTCTGGGGTCGCGTTGCAGCTGGGACAGGCCGGCGTCCCCCTCCTCTCCAGACGGGTTGGTAATGTCCGGTTCCCCCTGCAGCCGCGGCGCCGATGGTCCAATCTGGGTTGCCCTCATGCCGCCCCTCCGGACGGCGCGTTGGTTCGGTCCTTCGGGCCCGCGGTGTTTGGCCCACCTCCCCCGCTTCTCGCTGTGATGGGTGCAGCGAGTCACGCGCAGAGCTTTCCCGCGAGGGGAGCGGCGAGGCTTCCGCTGTGGCCCCGCCTTTTGCGGCCCGCGCCCCGCCCCTTCGGGGCGGTGCGCGGCGAGGCGCGCCTCGAGTCTTCGGGAACCCAGGTGACCCTGGGCGTGGGCCTAATGGCTTCGAAGACAGGTGTATCTGCGCACCCACTTTCGCCTAAAGCAGCAAGTCTCAACCCTGACACCTCGGTAGACCTTCTTAGGGAAAACGGAAAATGAAAACAGAGCAACAAAACCAAGGCCTGACCTCGGCGGAGACGGCTGAATCAGGATCATTGGGATGGGAGTGTAGTGGTGGTTGGGAGGCCCCAGGCTGTGATATTTTTTAAAGTACCCCATGCGTCACCAGGTTAAGAATCTTGGTAAAACCTGGAACTGTCAAAGACTCTCTCCTTTGACCCAAACTTTAGGATCCTCTGAGTTCTCTGCTGGACTA
Source organism: Panthera leo (assembly GCF_018350215.1). Taxonomy (NCBI): domain Eukaryota; kingdom Metazoa; phylum Chordata; class Mammalia; order Carnivora; family Felidae; genus Panthera; species Panthera leo. The sequence continues at coordinate 57,147,390 of NC_056691.1, read as the reverse complement.
GGCCTGACCTTGGGCTTCCCCATAGAATCCAGTTTGAACAAGAATCTTCCTAAGTCAGTTTAGTTAGAATCCCCCACCTTTGGTATCTGACCACCCTTTGTATCTTACCACCCTGGTCTGCCTTCAAGCAAGAATTCTGTTGAGACCCTTTAGCAAGAATTCCCCTTACCCCTGATGTATCCTCTTAGCAATTGCTATCTATAGTCTGAATGTTTGTGTCTCTCAAATTCACACATGGAAATATCTCCGAAGGTGATGGCTCTAGTAGGCTGGGGCCTTTGAGAAGTGGTTGCAACGTGAAGGTGGCACCCACATGAATTGAATGAGTGCTCTTATGGAAGAGGTCTCTTAGAGCTCCCTAGCCCAATCCTCTAGGTGAGGATACAAGGGGAAGTCTGCTGCCCAGAAGGGAGCCCCTCACCCAACCAAGCTGCCACTCTGATCTCTGATTTCTAGCCTCCAGAACTGTGAGAAGTAAATTTGTTGTTTATAAGCTACAGAGTCCGTGGTATTTCATTATAGCTGCCTGCACAGACTAAGACGGTAATTTTCTATCCACTGACCCCTATACTGCTACTTGGCTAGAAAATCCTCCCTGTTCTTGTTGGTGTCTGAGTTGAGCTCAATCTCTCCCCCATTTGCAAAATCCCATTTCAATGGTCCCCATACCTGTTGTGATGCCCTTTAAGGTCTGCCTTACCATCTTTAACAAGTGTCATGAATAACTTTTTTCTTTAAGAGAACTCATGCTCTTCCTGTTCCTCATGGAAGGCAGGATGTATGTGGGACATTGAGGATCCTGTTGTCTCTTCCTGACAAAGGTCAGTGGGGGATGGGGTGGGAGGTGGGCAGGTGGTCATTCAGCAAATAATATAAATTCCCTGGGTTCCATGCTTCGTGAAAGTTAGAGACTGAGACCATATGCATTCACAGGGTTGTTGGCTCACAGTCAAGGAAGCAGATAAATGTCATGCTGTGTAATGCATCCTCAGGCTTCACAGAAGTGGTGTGAACGGAGTTTTGAAGAATGAATGGTAAAGGGTGTAGGGGAATCAGCATGTCCAAAAGAACACAGGGGCAAAACAACTGATATGCTTAAGGTGTGGGGTATAATGGAGAGAGCACAGCAGATACAGTCAGGGGCTTTTGAAGAGCTTCCTATGATATACTAAAGAGTTGGGACTCATTCTGTAAACAGTGGAGAGACACTGAAGGGCTTTATGCAGTGGGAGGAATGACAAATCAAATTTGAATTTCAGAAATAAAATTCTGGGGGGGGGGCGGTGATGTGGAGAAGGCTAGGGAGATTGATGAAAAGTTGTATGCTTGTACAGTTAGGTGGTCCAGGGTAGAGACTTAATCCAAACTAGGCCAAACAGAATCCCTTCCCTGAGAATTTGGAATTGGGGGAGAACTATACCCTTATTCATAGTTGGACTCACAATGGAAACTGAGATCTGTGACCATCTTTTACTTGCCAAATGGCCTGAGTAGCAAAGAAAAGCAGTTTGCTGAGAAGGATCAATCTGTTTCAAAGAAAGGAGCCAAGTGTAGACACAAAGAGGTTCCTGGGGGGCTTTCCAGCAGTGTGTTCCACTTTGGAGGCTCAGCTCGACTTCTACCCTGGGTTCATGGCACATCTTTCTATCATTTCATATAGTCTCATTTTTGTCTTCAATAAACAAAGATTACTTCCTGTTATTTGTGTTATGAGCTAATTTTTGAAAAGGTAAAATCATGAGTCTTATACAAATATAAAATAAACACATATTAAACTCACTAATTAGTGAGGGAGCTAATAAGAAACTAAAACCGGTTCAGATGAGGATTTGACTTTTATAAGTGTATTTTTTCTACCAGACAAAATTAATTTGCATCATCAGGAACAAGAATCGTTTGCATTGTCATGGATAGAAACATTTTGCATTATTACCAGTATTCAAACAGATTTGCACTTTCAAATTTCACTCTAGTAAGAGCATGGATATTGAGTTACAGGAAAGTAAAGAAACCAATTGAGACTCTGTAGTAATTATAATGAGAAGTGAGAGGATCTGAATTAGGGCAGTCGCTGAGGAGTTAGATAAAAGGAGATAGATTTAAGAGAGATTTAGAATATAGAATCAATAGGACTTAATGCTTAATTAAATGTGTTGTTGGGGGAGCCTGGGTGGCTCAGTCAGTTGAGGTTCCGACTCTTAATTTCTGCTCAGGTCATGATCCCAGAGTCCTGGGATGGAGCCAGGCATCAAGCTCTGAACTGAGCATGGAGCCTGCTTTTAAGATTCTCTCTCTCTCTGTCTCTCCTCTTTCTCCCTCCCTTTGCCCCTCTCCTCCCGCTGGTGCCCACTAAAATAAAAATAAGTAAATATAAATAAATAAATAAATAAATAAATAAATAAATAAATAAATAAATAAAATGTGTTGTTGGAGGCAGGGCGTAAAGTTGATCAAATGACTATGATGACTCCCAGGGTCCTCCAATGCTGAGTCTTCTCTAAACCTCTGAACGTATCTTGGATATGTATCTTGGAGCTAGAATTGCAGGGAAATGTTGGGGCTAAGAATTGTGCCCTTGGGGTACCTGGGTGGCACAGTCGGTTAGGCTTCCAACTCTAGATCTTGGCTCAGGTCATGATCTTGTGGTTCATGAGTTTGAGCCCTGTGTTGTGCTCTGCAACTAATGGTGTGGAGCCTGCTTGGGAGCCTGCCTCTCCTTCTCTCTGTCCCTTCCCTTCTTGTGCTCTCTAAACAAACCAACGAACAAACATAAAAATGTTTTTAAAGAATTGCTCCCTTGTTTCTCTTCTCCTGGCAGTGGTAAATAAATTATTTTTCCTGCAAGTTCCTAAAGAAAAGGTGCAGGGTGAGCCAGATGGTTCTGTGACCTTGCCCTGTTCCTAAAAGGCTGTAGATGAGGAAAAAGTCTAAACTTGGCCTATATAAACTGGAATTGCCTCTGGGTTTTTGCTATTGGCAAAAACAGGGAAAAAGATGTCCTTATGGAACCCAACTTCAGAAAGCCCCTCATGGGGTTCTTTCCTGCAATGAAATAATATCTTTGTTTCTCTTTGGACATCTGCTTATGCTTTTGCTACAGGCTAAGTATCTTGGCTCACTTACCTTCATACAGCAAATCATGGCCACTTTAAAATGGAGGCCCCACTTCCCGAAACTGTTCTTATCACTGACTTAGTTTCCCAGAGTTCTAATTCTAATTTCTAGAGAGAGAGAAGCTATAGTGAGTTATAGATCCACTCTTGGCCAGTTGTGGCTAGGGGTAGTGGAGTCAACTGGCACCAAACATGACCACCCAAATTCACCCCTTCACCAGGGGCTGTGTGGGGAGAGTCAGTAATCCATGAATTTCGTATCCTGCTTTTCAGAGAAGAAGCCATTGGGTAAATCCATAGGATCATTTGACAAACCAGTGCTTGCATCTTTGGTAGTCAACCCATGTTGTCCTTTGAGTCTACCTTCAAAATATATCCTCTAATCATCTACTTATTTCTCCACTGCTTCTATCCTCATCCAAGCCACCACCATGCCATGCCTAGACAACTGTAATTGCCTACTAAATAGTCTCCCTGATGTCACTTTTGCATCCCTATTGTCCAGAGAGTGGCCTGAACAATCTTCCAAACTGGCTTTAAAGCTCTCCACTGTTTCCCATCATATCTATCAAAACACCCTTCTCTTTGTGCATCATGTTTTGTCTACATTGGCGTCTTTTTCCTACACACAAAGATAGCTCCTATCTTAGGGACTTTTAACTAGCTATTTACTCTGCTTATAATGTCTTTCCACTATATTTTTGCAAGGCTAGATCTTTCTAGTCATTTATGTCTCATTTCACATGCCACTTCTTCAGAAAGGCCTTTTATGACTACTAAATACAAAGTAGCTCTCCCTTCCTTCTCACAGTCCCTCACTATTAAAGTATCTTCATAGCACTTATTATCTGAATGATCTTGTTTACTTTGTTATTGTTTCCCTTAATAGAATGTAAGATCCATGATAGTAGAAACCTTTTTGATTTTTGGCTTTCACTGTATCTCTACATTGAGAACAGTGCCCAGATCATAGTAGATGCTCAGTAAATACTTGTACATGTGGATGAATGTGATGAAGAGAGAGAGAGAGAGAGAGAGAGAGAGAGAGAGAAATTGGAACCTTGAAAGGATGGGATTTGTGGGATAGGGATGACTATAAAACCATTTTATTTTGTCTTCCACTCTTTAAACCCACTCCATAAGACTGTACACTTCATGAATTTTCTGGTCATTTTCAGGTAGCAACCAGTACTTGTCACTGCTTCACTTTATATATATAACTTCACTTTATATATATAGCTTCACTGCTATAATTAAAATAGCCAGACTAAAAAAATAATTCTTTAAACTTCAAACTTTAAAATTATGGCTTTTCCTATCTCTCAGCTTGGCCCTACTATAAATGCCCATGTTTAGTGGGAAAAGGGGGTGAGGATTAGTAGATGTCTATCTTTTCTCCCTTGCTTAGCTTGCTAGCACTCTCAGAGTTTGAGCAGGGTGGAAAGAGATGAGGAAGGTTCTTACTGGGCTAATACTACCACAAACTAGTTTTAGTGCTTGACAAGTATCTAAAGCTGACTCTCAAGGAGCCCTTTTGTAGGTTTTTCGGTGACACCCTCTCTGTTGATTGAGCTATTTCTCCTATACCTAGTTACTTTAATATGGGTGAATTCAGCTCTAGTTGGTCACTTACAACTCCTTTAGAAATCTCTATGAATTAAAAAAAAAACTTTACTTAAGTTTACTTTACATACAATAAATTTGCATATTTTAAGTGTACAGTTTGATGAGTTCTGACAAATATATACACCCAGGTAAATACTTCCAAAATCAAGATATAGAAAATTTACCTCATGTCCCTTCACAGGCAGTCAAACCCTCAGGCAACCTTTTGTCTAATTAGAAATATCTAACCATTTGACAACAGATCTATTGCTTCCTTCTGCTGACATCTCAACTTTTCAGATCCTGTCTCTCTGACAGGATAAAGAAACCCTAATTAGGTCTGTTACATGGCCCATATGTGGTCTATGGGGAGTACCCATGCATCCCTTTGTCCTGAAAAATAATGGGGGCATAGGCCAGTCTCACCAGCCACCTCTTTTTGCTCTTCCATAAAAAAGGTAGCTAGGGGCGCCTGGGTGGCGCAGTCGGTTAAGCGTCCGACTTCAGCCAGGTCACGATCTCGCGGTCCGTGAGTTCGAGCCCCGCGTCAGGCTCTGGGCTGATGGCTCAGAGCCTGGAGCCTGTTTCCGATTCTGTGTCTCCCTCTCTCTGCCCCTCCCCCGTTCATGCTCTGTCTCTCTCTGTCCCCAAAAAAATAAATAAAAAACGTTGAAAAAAAAAAAATTAAAAAAAAAAAAAAAAAAGGTAGCTAATTGTTCTCCTGCTTTTTAGATTTTCCAGGTATGAGTTAGGTATGAGTTCTCTGTAACCCCAAACACATTAATCATATCAATTTCTCCAAAGAATTTCCTTAAAACCCTCTCAACTTGAACTGAACTTGGGATGGGACTCAAAGTCCATTAGTAATTCTCTCTAAAGATCCCTTATCAATGTCTAAATTTCTGGCCTTTTTCTCAAGGTGGGTGAGGTGATTAAAAGTTGCACACTTATTTTTCATACCCCCCTTTCCAAGTCTTGCATGATCATCTCACCCTTCAGTTTGGAACGTGGCATGTACTGTCTTGGATCCTCAGCAGAGACTGAGACTCAAATCTCCCAAGATGCACATAAACCACCAGGAGAGGATGCTGATTCTTCAGGAGCTTTGGGGGATACTATAGGTCCAAATTGTATTCTTACAAATGCCTTATAAGGGAGACCATGTGTGACTATGTTTCATAAAAAGAGACCTCTAAAGTATAACTGAACACTACATACCAAAGGATAAGATTTATTTTGAAAGGACAGGGTAAGAGGCAAGTTTAGGACAAATAAAAGGTAGTAGATTTAATTTACTCATTCACTGAAAAACATTAATAATCTAAGTGCCAGTACTGAATACCAAAATGAAACAGAGTTCTTGTCCTCAAGGAGATCATCATGGCCTAGCAGAAAAGACAGATAAGTAAATCATAATTAAAAGAGGCATGTGAGTGATAATACATTCAAATCTTGAGAACTGAAAATAAGAGAAATATACAAGGTGGTCTAATATAAGGAAGGTCTGGTCCAAGGAAGAGGCACCCAAATCAGAATAGGAGGTTGGGTGTCAGTGAAGGCTCCCAGAGGAAGTGACCCAAAGCTGAGAGTGAAGAGCAGATAGACATTAGCTAGACAAAGGAGGGAGGTGTATTCTAAGAGGAGAGAATACAAAGAGCCAAAGCATAGAGGCTTCTGAAGACAATGGAACCTTTGAGGAATTACAAATAGTTTGATATGGCAGAAATGAGAATAGGGGTGCCTGGGCGGCTCAGTCGGTTGAGCGTCCAACTTCCGCTCAGGTCATGGTCTCACAGTTTGTGGGTTCGGGCCCCATGTGGGGCTCTGCGCTGACAATTCAGAGCCTGGTGCCTGCTTCAGATTCTATGTCTCCCCCTCTCTCTCTGCCCCTCCCCCGTTCGTGCTGTCTCTCTCAAAAATAAACATTTAAAAAACTTTTTAAAAATGAGAGCATATGCAGCAGAAATTGGTGATGAAGCTAGAGAGGTAGGCAGCACCCAGGTAGGAAAGCTATGATGAGTCATTAAAGGTTTTTAAACCAGCAAATGACATGATCTGATTTGTATTTTAAGAGGTCATTCTCTGTGGTATAGATAATGGATTGGAAACAAGCAGAATCAGAGGCAGGGAGACCAGAGAGGCAGATGTTGCCGTAATCTAGGCAAGAAATGATGACAGCAATGGGACTGGGGAGGATAGTAAGGGACAGATTTGAAGACATTTCTAAGAGTAAATGGAACTTGGTAACAGAATGGATTGGATTAGAAGAATGAAAGGGAGGAGTCCAGAAAGACTTTGAGGTTTCTGGTTTGAGTTAGTGGGTGGTGATGCTGTTCGGGGAAAGAAGAAAAACAGGCAGAGAAGCAGATTTCAATATCCTTTCATTTCATTTGTTCATTAATTCAATAGACCTTTACTAAAGGCCTATTATATGCTTTGAATAACAAGTGAATCAATGATTACAATGTCCTGTGATAAGTGTCACTGAAAGAGGTATACACAGGAGAGCAATTAAATAAATAGGAAGGGTATGTAAGTCACACAGAGGCATTAGGGGAAGCTCTTGGAGGAGACTGCCTAATCTAATCTTCCAAAAAAAAAATCGGGAAATTCACAAAACATACAATTCACCATTTTAAACTATACAATTCAGGGGGCATTTAGTATATTCACAATGTTGTTTGACTACCACCTCTATCTACTTTCAACTGTTCTGAGATTTGAAGGGTGACTAGGAGTTTGTTGGATGAAGAAGAGGGTGAGGGAAAGCATTTTAGGATATGAGAATAGCATGTTTGATGACATGAAGACCAGAAGTGGCATGGCTAGTGTGAATGCACATGGGGGAGTAGTGTAAGACAAGGCTAGAGAGGGCCCAAAAATAAAATGTCCCAATTTTAGCTTTATCCAGAAGATATGGAAAGCCACTAAAAGGTACAAACCTGGGGTCTGACATGACCAAGTTTGCTGTTTATAAAGACTACTCTGGAAGTAGTACTGGTGATGCTTTAGACAAGGGGAAAACCAGGAACATGAGTTGGGAGATTTTATGCAGTAATCCAGATGAGAGGTGATCAAAGTTTGAACAAGGGCAACGGTGGTAAAAATGGAGGGAACTGAAAACAAGACACAATAAAGATGCAGAATTTACATTACCTGATGACTTGTAAGACATCAGACTAGAGGAAGAGTATAGGATGATTTCCATCATACTGTCTTGGGTGACTGTGATGAGGGTGATGAAATTCTGGGGTAAAGTTCTGGGGCAAAATAATTAATATATGTTGGTGGACTGAGTGTGAATTTCCTAAGATTCAACTAAATGAAGGATTTCAGAATCAGTTTAATAAATGGATCTGGATCTAAGAGAAAGAGCTGGTAAATGAAGTCATGCATCTGGATGAAGTCACTCAGGAAAGATACTGAGAAAGATGTGCAGAGAACCTGGTACTGAACTTTAGGAACCAATATTTAAGGTGTATAAAGGGGAAAAAGCTATATGGTTAAAGGATGTGGTCATACTGAGGTATGAAGTGAAATGGAGCTGAAAAAGGAGAGAAAGTGGGTGGGGAGGGAAATATTAAACTAATTTGAAGGGGGAGGGTGGTGGGGACCTGCGGGCCAATGATATTGCTTGGACTATGTTATTGTCACTGGGGTCCAACAGATCATACAAATCTCTCCACTCCAAATTAAGCAATTTATTACTCCATAAACTTCTCAGAAACAATTTCCCAAGTACATACAATTTCTTCTCTAAGTAATTTTACGGAATGAAGACATGTGTTCATCAATTATGACTTATATCCCCTCAAGGCAGGAACCACCTCTTTTTTTTTTTTTTTTTTTTTTTTTTTTTTTTTTTTTTTATCCAGAAACTCCTTCAGCTTCTTATGACCAGCTTTTCATAACTGCCTCCTTTTGCTACCCAGGGCCAGCAAAAAGATTCACCCTGAATTCCCCAGATAAACCTGAGAAGGGTGCCTGGATGGGATATGTTTGTGTGGGACCCTGGAAGGTTTATGGTTACTCTGGGTATGGAAAACAGAGCCCAAAGTAAGATTCTTAAGTCATATTTTCTTTTCCCTTTCCTATATTGCATCTCTTCACCCAGTACTTTCATATTTTCTTGTCTGGATTAAAACTTGGAAGGGTTGGTGGAAGGGAGGCCTGACATTGCTTTTTCTTGAAATGCTGCAACTCTGACAGATATCTGGGGGCTCTTTCTTTACCTTTCCTTGCCTTACCTGGACACAGCCTTCTAGGGAATGAAGCCCCTGGAATGAGAGCTAAAGGGCAGGTTTATGCTGGTTTCCCCAGGGCTCAAATCCATCCTTATTAAGTTGTATGAATACAAGAGAGGAAGAGTAATGACTGATTCCTTTGAGATTTCCCTATGGATCTCTACTTTTTAAAAAGAAAGCTGTTTTTCTTGGATACCCTAGACCTCAATATCTTGCCAGAAGTGATGAGGGCCCCAAAGCCTTGCTTGTGCGAGAATGCATAGGCAGAATGTCGACAGCTTGCATATTTCAGTTTGGTCCGGGTTGGGGGTGGCAGTGGAAGTTTCGTGGAAAGATGAATTCTGTCCATAATCTATAGCCAGAACATGAAGGACAGTGTTTTTATCCACAGAGGCAAAGGCAAAGAGGGCCATGAATTATATCTGGGTAGATTCCTTGATCTACTCACCTTGTCCACGTTGACAGGCCAGAATAGTGGTTTGAGAAATTGGTACCCAATCACAGGCAAAATACAGAGGATCACGCTGAGGACAATACTCAGCCACATTTGTGGCAGGTTCAGAGTGTTCCTGGCCACACCTGTAAACAATGAGCCAGGAGGGGGAAAGGCTTAACCAGAGTCTAGACGAAGGGGGCTGTCAGCCAGAACTTAGATAACTCTCCAACCCAAAGAAGGAAGTTATTGGTTTGGAGACCATTTAGTCTCCTAATAACATAAATGCAAAAGAATTCGAGTGAGGTGCTTTTCTACAGGCAAAGTCACTGTGAATTCACATGCCTCTGTCTCCCTCTAAAGGCTGGGCAGGCCAGGAAAGATGGGGGTAGGTTACAGGAATCCTAGAACATTGGCCTAGACACAAAAATGGGATGCAGGATTTTGGAGGGGGGGAAAATGAGTGGCTTGATGACAGATGAGAGCCAGCCACATCTAATATCTACCCTCTCTATATTTTGCTCCCATCAAAGTAGAGATGAGAGATAGGAAAATTAATGTGGGAGACAATAAGGCAGTATGCCACAGTAGAAAGGATGTTGGACTGGGAACCAGGAGAGCTAGATTTGAATAATTTTTAAAAACCTGCAGTCTCTAAAATGGTGCTAATAATTCTTGCTCTTTGTACCTCATAGGATGCTTACAAAAATCAAGTTAGATAAGAAATTTGAAAATATCTCAGAAAATCTAATAGGGTAAAATATTCCCCCAGCTAGATTTTGCGTCCTTTTAGGGCAGAGACCATGTCTTATTCATATCTATATCCACAGAACCTAGCACATAGTAATATGTGCTCAGTGAACATTTATTAAACAAATGTATTTGAGTCACACTCCTCAACCCTACCCCCAACCTCCTTGCCACATACTGGGTGGGCATAGCCTTACCTAGGAATTGGAAGACGTTGGGGAACATTAAGCACAAGCCATCACTGTACAGGAAGAATAAGATGCAAAAGTAGAAACCCAGGCTACCCCAGGTGAAGATGTGGCTTATCATTGTCCAGTAGGTTGTCTCCAAGGCAATCTGAAAAGCACCCTCTTATGTGCAATACTCTACAATCTGGGGCATATCGGCCACCTCCCTTCTCCAGTCCCGTAATGGAGGATGATCCCTTCCCACCTTCCCTCCCTCCTTCTTCTTTCCCTTTCTTCCAGACAGGCTCCCCACCCAATCCCCTCCCTACCACCCCCCACCCCCCAACACTGGCCACACCTGCATTGTGACCACCCAGAGCAAGGAGGTCTGCACTATCAGGGAGAAGGACTGGTAGTCGGAGATTTCTTTCCCATCACTGCGCACTGAGTTGTAAATGGTCCCCATAGGGATAAAGAACAGGATGAAGGAACTGTAGATCCCATGCACTAAACACTTCACAAATTCCTTCTTGTTGAAATAGAGGTTGTGCTGGCCTGGCTCATACAGCTCTGGGAAGCGTAGACTCCATGTTTCATTCACGTCCTGGAAGCACCAGAGGGTAAGGAGGAAGGCTCAGGGTCTCACCATAGAAGGTCCCATCTCCATCAGAGTAGAAGCTTCTCCCCCTCACTGAGTCTGCTGCCAGGCTGCCTAGGAGCTTTCTCATGGATTACTTGAGAAGTGGAACCAGAGAACAGAGCAGTGACCACAGACCCTTCGTGAAGTCCCATACTCTAGGCAAGGATCTAGGTAGTTAAAGAAAGCTAAGAGAAGTTCAAGTTGGTGGTAAGGACCTGGAAGCAGTTAGGATTGCAGAGTTAAGGGGGTAATTAGGGTTGGGGTAGCTGGAAGGGAGGACAGGAGCTTGGGATGGGGGGCAGTTGGGACATGAGTCCCCAGTTTTAAGTGATCCCTTAGTTGAATATTTTTTATCAAGAGCCAGTAAAAGGAGAGGGGGAAGCCAGTGGGGACCAGTTAGTCCCATGGAGGTGTCCATGTTCTGTGATGCTCCTCCCATTCCTATAGCGACTGGTGAACTCAGGTGACAGGATTCCAAATATGGACGCCATTGGATCTTCTTCATCTCGAGACTAAATCTGAAACTTTGAATAACAAAGCTTGGGGCTTGTTTTTGAGAGGTTTTGGGTCCCTAGAATTAGCCAGATTAGTTGAAGCTAGATAGGACACAACTCATCCCTCTAGTTGCTCTGAGGCTAGCAGCTACTTCATGGAGAATTTTCCTTCCTACCCTGATGGAGACCAGGAACCATGATCCCATGATGTCCTCTTTTGGCTATTTTATTCCTCTTTGGAGGCTTCTATTCTATTCATTGTGCCCAAGACTGGAGGTTGGGGTAGAAAAGGAGGGAGAGGTATGGTACCAGGACCCCCAATGCCCAGGAAATTTCTGACAGGGATAGATGGTATCCCATAGGCTGACTCCCTAGGACTCAAAATATCATACCCACATTCCCATCCATGGCCTTTAGGACTCTCACCTAGGCCACCTTGCATTGGCTTATCTTATTATCTCTATATGGGTCTCTCCTTTCTTGAAGCCCCTTGCTTTACCTAGTCCTGCCCTAATAACTCTGTATCCTTTCACTACTGTTATGCACACTCAATTTACTATAAGACACAATTTCCATGTATCTCTATAAAGATAAAATTGAACACAGGAAAACTTGGATTTATAAAACTAATGATTATTTCTGGGGAGAAGGATTCTTTATCTTATGATACCTCTTCAGGTGATAAGTTCCCTTCCTTGCCCTAGAAATTACATTTATAATTGACTTTGTAGAACTCAGCTCTTTTTGTCCTCCCCACTCTTGGGAATATTCCTCAAGGGCCTAGGGGCTTTATCCCTGACTAAGAGGCTTGCTGCTGGTCTTACCTGGTCAAACAGACTCAAGCCCAGGACAGGGAGGGAGGTGTAGACAAGGTTGTAGAAAGTGATAAACCAGGTATCATAAACAGTCTAGAAGAATACCAAGGAGATTTCTTAGATTCCTCTCTTTTCCAAAATCCCAGCTCTACCTCCCAGGTTCAAGAGAGCCCCATTTGCCCCCCAACTACCTAGCACTATACTAACCTAAAGCAGGATTTGGATTTCGGAAATCTGACAGAGAAGGGTGACCCCAATCTCTATTTGGTCATACTCTATTTAGAACCCTGGGTCTCAGGCTGGACAAGGCCATATCAAGTTTGGTTGTGGCCAACCCTACAAGGTTAGTTGGATCAACCCTACTGCCATGACCTGAACGATCCATGCCTGCACAGAAAAGATCCCAAGTGCCTGCTAGGGAATGCTAGCTGGATCCCTGCACTCTCAGGCATATAAGCCTCTGGCGTCTTTTTATCTGATTTATGGCATTCAGTAGCTTCTATTACACTGGACACTTTCTAACACTAGCAAGTAGAATAGTCCAATGATCCTCCCCCAGCTGGGTGCTCCATCCTGGGGCCTAGAGAGGGCTCCTTTACTAGCCACAAGAGGTCAGCAAAACACATACATACACACACACCTCTCAGAAACTAGAATGGCTTTGCTAGACACTGGGGGTATACAAGTCTACTACTTTCAGCTGACCAGTCTGTTTCCCTCAGAGCCCAAGGTAACAAAGGTGCTAGAGATCTCCCAAGATAATCATTCCTGAGGTTACTTTTCTTGGGAATCCTTGAGAACCCTGAAAAACTTCTCATAGGAAAATGGATTCCTTGTAGAACATAAATATCCAGGTGTCACTTTTCCCCACTATTATGGGGGAGATTTAATACTCAAATGTGAAATTAATTCATTAGAGCAACAACAATTCATGTCTGGGGCAGGGAAAAGGGGGATCGTGGTGGGGAAGTAGAAGTAAAGGGAAGCTGTGTTTTGAAGTATGGCTACAGGTAAACCCCATAGTCACCCTGTCTGGCAAGTCTTTGAGGCTTAGCCTGTTCCATAAAGATTACTTTGGATGATTAAAAAAAAAACCCTCCAAGATCCAAGCATTTCCCCATATTATCTATGTTTGGAAACTATGTCTCCATGTAAGGTCAACGTTGAAAATATCTTACAGGAGAGTTTTGAAGGTGAAGTCCAAGTCAGAGCTAAGCCAGAAAAGTTAGGGTATGGAAATATAAGTTTAAGTGTTAAGGTTAGTAGATGGGATCACCATGGATAAGGAACTTTATGGATGGATGGCAGCATATCATACATTGGTCTCCAGACAAGAAAAAGGGTCTGAACTGGCTAAAGTGGAGGGTGAGTAGAGAAGACCCAGCTGACCAGAGTGGGGAATACCACCTGACCTCCTACCTGTGCAGAGAACCCGCTGAAGAAGGCATACCAGAAATGCACCAGGGTGAAAGCAAAATTTTTGTAAAAGAAGTAGCTGAGAAACTTGCACATGCGATTATAGGACCAGCGGCCATGGACCAAGAGTAGACGCTGAAGATAGCGGAACTGGGAGAAGGCATAGTCGCTGTTGAGCATGGCCTGCATTCCCTCCTGGCCGCTGATGCCAACCCCAATGTGGGCAGCTGCAAAGAAATCCCAGAAGCTTCTCAGCCACAGAGCTTGTCAGTTGGGCTACCAGCCTGGGAAGTGTAAAAGAAAGTCTGAGATCATGTTGTACAAATCCCTTATTTTACATTTGGAAAACACTGTTAGGCCCAGCTCAAAATGGCACTTAGTGGAGCCTTTTTCTCTTGAGTGGATTGCCCTTTTCCTTTAGTGGATTGTCAGAAAATAGCTCTTTCATCTACACTTTGTTTTGGATGCTGCCACTCAAGAATGCCTGGCATGGCTAGTACTAGAAAGCTCTCCTGGATGGTCTTTGTACCTCCTACAGCCATCTGGGCTCTTTCCTGCTGTCCAGATGCTGAGGTAAAAATTTCTTGTTATCAATAAAAACCACACTCAGATATCACCTCACGCCAGTCAGAGTGGCCAAAATGAACAAATCAGGAGACTATAGATGCTGGAGAGGATGTGGAGAAACGGGAACCCTCTTGCACTGTTGGTGGGAATGCAAACTGGTGCAGCCGCTTTGGAAAAGTGTGGAGGTTCCTCAAAAAATTAAAAATAAACCTACCCTATGACCCAGCAGTAGCACTGCTAGGAATTTACCCAAGGGATACAGGAGTACTGATGCACAGGGGTACTTGTACCCCAATGTTTATAGCAGCACTCTCAACAATAGCCTAATTGTGGAAAAAGCCTAAATGTCCATCGACTGATGAATGGTTAAAGAAATTGTGGTTTATATACACAATGGAGTACTATGTGGCAATGAGAAAGAATGAAATATGGCCCTTTGTAGCAACATGGATGGAACTGGAGAGTGTTACGCTAAGTGAAATAAGCCATACAGAGAAAGACAGATACCATATGGTTTCACTCTTATGTGGATCCTGAGAAACTTAACAGAAACCCATGGGGGAGGGGAAGGAAAAAAAAAAAAAGAGGTTAGAGTGGGAGAGAGCCAAAGCATAAGAGACTTAAAAACTGAGAATAAACTGAGGGTTGATGGGGGGTGGGAGGGAAGGGAGGGTAGGTGATGGGCATTGAAGAGGGCATCTTTTGGGATGAGCACTGGGTGTTGTATGGAAACCAATTTGACAATAAATTTCATATATTAAAAAAACATTTCTTATCACTTAAAGCCATTTACATCAGTTGAAGATGCAGCATGGATGTCAATCTAACATAATATTTAATTACCTAAGTTTATTTAAGGAGCTAAAATCCACCTGTTAGGAGGAAATAATGATGTACATACTTTGTTAGTGAGTAGCAAATTCTTTAGGAGGCTTAATATGACTTTTTCTGGATAAAACAAGGATTAGGATTGATGGAAAATGAGACTGAAGTGCCTAAAAATTTTAATTAGTCTACTTAGTGTAGGGTAAATTCACTGATCTTCTGGTATATACCTACTGTATTGCTTAATGGAGTAATTGAAACCTCTAAGGCCCTAAAAATCAGAGGAGTTCTAGAAAGTGGGGAAGAGCACAAGAATACTTTCTAGTATTAAAGCCGAGGCTAGAATGTCTGCTAGTGTTTCCTGGATGGGGAGAGAGGTTGGACTAGAGGATCTCTAGGTGTTGTCCATATCTCAGAGAACCACAAGTTGCTGGAAGCCAACAACATTCAGCTGAAATTAAAACCAGTTTCAGTCATTTGCTTTTATTGGTCCAAGGCCTCAGTAAGTCTGCTATTCTTCTTCAGCCAGGGGAGTCAGAGCAAGTTCTTGCAAACACTGCTTCAGGGAAGAAAAAATCCCTGCATTGTGCCTCACAGCTAATTCCTCGGTTGGGCAGTCCTGTCTTCTGCCTAACATTGCTCAGGCCTACAGCCTTCAAAAACAGAACAGATTGTGACTCCTGCCCAGGGGTTCTTCATGTAGCCTTTGATGCCATCTTGGAAAGATGGTGTGGTAGTTGCACAACCTGTTGTTCTGTGAATATATGCGTATGTTCTTGTGGGAACCGTGTGTATTTGTGTGTGTATGTGTGTGTGTAAGTGCATGAATCTGAATGTTTGTGCATGTCTGCATATGGACTGATATATGCATGTGTAAATAAGTGGGAGCGTAGGTATAGAGGAGGATGAATGAAGTTGCAAAACATTATAAATGTACAATACATATGATATGCAGGACTGTGAACCAAGAACACAGTTCCACCGAGGTCAGTTTTGTCCCTGGAGGAAGGAAAGGGCAAGCCCATGGTTGAAGGTTACTGCCCCCAACCCTCACATGCCTTTGATCATGCTGACATCATTGGCCCCATCCCCGATGGCCAGTGTCACCACCTTCTTGTACCTCTTCACCATCTCTACCACCTGGGCCTTCTGAAGGGGTGTCATCCGGCAGCAGATAACTCCCTTGCACATGCATGCTGTTCGCACCAGCTCCAACTCCAGGTTCCCTTCCAGAGCATAGGCCTGCAGCATCAGAACAAACCCACATTTCAGGTTACCCAAAAAGGCTCTCAGGACAGGACCTTTCTAGGCTCTTCCCCATCTCCATACTCTCCTGTATTACTTAGGTTAGGCATAGAGGCTCCCAGGTGCTCTATTCCCAAGGGAGACAAGTGCCCAAGTCAGTTCTAGGCATCCTCACAACTGACACAGCCTCCAATTGGAAACCAGTCAGCCCAGTTGACTGGGCTATAAGGCCAAGTGACATTTTTGGAGGACTTGTTTCTGTTTGCTTCCCCCTTGCCCCTAAATGACAGGTCACATCAGTGGTGAAGAATTTGGATAAGGAAGGAATATGCCCTTAGCTTCTCTTTCCTTATTATTCCTGCCTGGAGAAGGATAGGGAAAGGTGTCTATCAGGAAAGGGCATCAAAAGAGAGGGGGGAAAAGGGTGACTCATGAAACAGAGAAGTGGTCTTGAAATTTCCCTGAAGTGGGCTGGACCTAGGAGAAGAGTTCTTTGGGAGAACAGAACAGAGTTGTAGCTCTGTGTTGCCCACCAGACTGCAGCCATTGATGATCAAGCCATAGTTGCCATTGGGCACCTCCTCAGGTATTCTGAGCATTTGGGGCTTCGAGGTGAGGTAAATGTTTACTGGGTCTGATTCCAGTAGAGACTCAGGTTTCATCTTGTCCCTGGCTGACCTGAAAGCCAAGAATACTGGTTAATGTCTGACTGGAAGCCCCAGAGTTAGGAAGGAAAAAGTGTCCCAGAATGAAAGTGGGTAATGTGGATAGAGCCTCTACAAAGCAATAGCCAGAACCTCAGACTTGACTGCCTCCTGAGACCTGCCATTGCCTTAGGTCCTTGACCATCTACACACCACACACCACACTTCTCCAACCTCAGAACTCCAACTCCTTGAGCTGTAATGCTTCCTCACAAAATCACATAAAATATTTTAGGTTTTTTTGTTTTCCCCTTCTCCATTTCTTCTTTGTTCCTTCTGGAGTGTGGGGGTCATACTAAATGAACTGTGGCAGTTCTCCCATCTATCTGTACCTGAGTTCTTGCAGAACAGTCTCATTATTCTTGCCTTCCACGATAAACATCCCATCCATTTCTTCCTCAAATATGTTACAGGCATAGGCAATGTTCACAGCAGTCTCTACAGGGAAGGGTGAACACAGGTCACATTTTGTCTGTGACAGGGTCTTTACAAAAGTGTACACATACGTAGGCTCTAACAGTGGGCAACAGAACCCATTTGTTCATGTTTGCCATGGATGCAGTCAAAGTGTATTTTTCATGAGTCACTGGAGACCATATTCAAACACACAGGAGACTGTTTACCTAGTACAGACTTCTGAATAATTTACCAATAATTAGGATCATTCTGGCTTAGCCTTTCTTTTTTTCTCATTTTTTAATGTGGAATGCTTCATGAATTCGCCATCCTTGTGCAGGGGCCATGCTAACCTTCTCTGTATCATTCCAATTTTCGCGTATGTGCTGCTGAAGCAAGCACCATTCTGGCTTAGTCTTTCAACAGATCTTTCCCTCATTTCTTAAAACAATTCCAAAGCGTATACACTTCTCCAAATAGTCAGGATGTACATCCCTGTGCCTGTGTTTATGCTAGATTTTATGGGGACTGGGATGTTTTGGTTGTGGTCTTTTCTTTACATCA
This sequence comes from Panthera leo, assembly GCF_018350215.1. NCBI lineage: Eukaryota > Metazoa > Chordata > Mammalia > Carnivora > Felidae > Panthera > Panthera leo. The sequence goes on along the minus strand of NC_056691.1, from coordinate 57,129,412 downwards.
AGAAATCTGGAATTTGGAATAAATTCATACTAAGGAAAAAAATTTTCCAAAAAATAAATCCTGAACCCTGACTGCAAGTGATATCAAAATTCAGAGGAGAGATTGGAATTGTTATAGAAACTTTCCTGGAAAAAGACTTTGAGGGATGAGTAAGACTTACTTAGGTGAAGAAAAAAACATTTCAAATGGGAAAACAACTCAAACAGAGGCTCTAGAATAGGAATTTGATTGTTTGGGACATACTAAAAATGATGGTCACTTCAAGTTGCAGTATATGTAAGTAGCAAGAAATTATCCAGATCTTGAAGGCCAGACAGTAGAGTCTGACTTTACCATGAGGAGTTCCTAAAGGTATCTGATCAGAGGAATAACATATAAAAGTAGTATATCTCAGTGAGATTAAACTGATCGTATGTAGGCTGTACTGAAATTAATAAGGACAAGAGACAGAAATCAGTTCAGAAGTTTTTGCAGAAGTTCAGAAGTACAGCAAACAGGGAACAAAGGCTGAATTAAGGTGGTCGCACAGTCAAGGGGATCTTCAGAAGATACGGTGGGACATGGTGAGAGAATGAATCTTTGGGACAACAGAGAGGGTGCAGTCAAAGATAACTCCAAAGTTTTTAGCTTGTGGGTTTCTGGATGACAGGGATCATGTCTGATTGAATCATCTCTGTTTCCTCAATGCTTAATACAGCATCCGGCATAAAGTATACTCTTAACAAACTATGTGCAAGACTGGGAGTAAAGATGTCCTGTAAGGACTTGGCCTGGGTTATAAGGTAATTATGAAATAAATGGCTAAGACAAAAAAAATACAAAATAATATAAAGAAATGGCTAAGGTGGGTAAGGAAGAGGATTGGTCAGGTCAGGACCTCCCCTTTACCTTGCTTATCTCCAGTTAAGACCCACATTTTAATTTGGGCTTTGTTCAGGGTGGCGACTGTCTCAGGTACTCCATCCTGCAGCTTGTCTTCAATGGCTGTGGCCCCTAACAGCTTTGAACAGAGATAGCAGTGAGTGAGGAAAAAGGAGAGCATCACAGCATTTACCTCTACCCAACAACTCAACTGGCACCTCATCACATTCTTATTAAGTTGTCTCTGTCCTGGTATGAGGATCCAGATAGCATAAAATTCAGCACACTCCGCTTCTCAACAGATTCAGCTTTTCAAACACATAAATCAAATTTAAAAACAGAATATTAGGGATCAAAGAGGGAAAAGACTTGCCCAAGTCATACATGAAGCTGTGTGCCACTTCTAAACCATCTGTTTTCTCAACACACTTTCCGTTCTCTCTTGCTTCACAGCATACTTTCTGGCTTGCAGGGTTGGCCATAGGGCTGGGCACCGGGACTCAGTCTGAGGAACTGACAGATGGACAAACTACTGGCTGATTTCTGCTAGGCCTCCAGAAGGACAGAGTAGAGGTACTAACCTAAGAACTGATTATGGAAGGAGATTTGTAAGCTTTGGGATCTCTGTGTTTTCTCATTTGGTATCAATAGTTTCTCTTTTTATAGCAGAGCCAACCTGTATCATTCTGGTAAAAAATACTTTGGGATCACCCTTAACTTCTCTTTCTTTCATATTATAATCTAATCCATTAGCAAATCCTGTTGGTCCTACCTTTTAAAAAATGTACAAAATTCGACCACTCCTCACAACTTCCACTACTTCTATCTAGTCCAAGCTATCATCATCTCTCACCTGTACTATTCCAACTACCTTCTAATTGGTCTCCCTTGGTCTATGATTGCTCCCCTATAATATAATCTCAACACAGCAGTCAGAGTGATTGTTTTGAAAGCTATCGCATCACTTCATTGGTTGAACTCTTCAATGGCTTTCCATATCTCATTATAAGTCCTTACACTGGCTTATGAGGGCACTCTACTACTTCCCTGTCTCACGTCCTTTTATTCTCTCCTCCTCACTTAAACTATACCAGCCAGACTAAGTGCACCTTGCTGTTCAGCTAACAAGTTAGGCCTGCTCCTATTTCAGGGCTTTCACTCATTCCATTCCCTCTGTCTGGAAAGCTAATCCCCCAGAGATCTGCTTGGCTTGCCACCTTCTTCACGTCTCTGCTCAGACTAAACAACCTATTTAAAATAGCAACTATGTCTTGCCCTCTCCAAGACATACATGCATATGCTGATACTCCCTAGCTTTATTTTCTCCAACAGCACTTTCATTATCTGACATACTACATATGTCACTTTTTTGTCTGTTTTGTCTGCCACTACATGCTCAGGGCTTAAAACAATGCCTGACACATAGGAGGCACTTAATAAGTATGTTGAATGAATGAATGAATGAATGAATATTTTGTCTTGATTATTCCATCAATTAGTTGTGGATTATCTAATTTGTGCATTATTCAGATCCTCATTTCTCCCAGATTACTTAGTTTCTGTGAGCAGCTTTGGGATAAGATAAAATTTATAACTAGTGTTTTCCCCCTATTATTTACAGGGGGAAAGATTTAGGACATCCTGAATCAGCTTGGATTCCAGTATCCTGTATCTAGAGAAGCTCGAACCTATTGATCTGCTGGAAGCCACTCTCAGAGATCTTGCTCACTCTGCTGACTGCCACCCCCAATTCTGCCCCCAATATGTCCCTGGCTTCCTCACACCAACCATCATATCTTTTTCAATCTCTTCATAGACACTTGACATTTTATGTTCCCGATTCTCCAAAGACAGGCAGGCTTCACTGTGCTTCTTGCTCCAGGCCTGGAAGAATGAGTTATCCAGTTCTCGGTAGGCCACCATCAGGGTGCGGAGGCCTTCAATGGCAAAATCCTGGAAGACATGTGTGTGCACTGAATAGGCCTGGACTGGGTTAGGGCTGAGTTTAGAGAGTGGCAGACTGACCCCATTGGCCCATCTGACTGCAAAATAGGGCTTAATAGTTAGTACCATAGTGCTAGTACCTAGCCTAACCAGAAAACAACTGTTGAGCTTTCTCAGCAAAATGTCCTAAAGACATTTCTTTCTGGGGCCAGAAAGAAAGAAAGAAAGAAAGAAAGAAAGAAAGAAAGAAAGAAAGAACTTCTGAAATGTAGAAAATTCTTTTACCTGTAGTTAATTTGCTGTGTGACCCTGGGAAAAATGAAGCCTTCTAGATTTATTTGTTGTAAAATTGGGATAATAATTCACTGCTTACAGAGAAGATAATGATGTCTATAATATGAGAATGGAGTAATAAAGTGAAAAGGAGTTGTTATAAAAAAATAATCAAAGGAGTTACTGTTTTTCACAAGCATACATTCATTTTATTTCCCTGTTTTCCTGCCTTCCTTCAAGCATCCAATGGGTACCTCAAAAGCATACACGCTTGTGTATTTGTCTACAGCTGACTAGCTCAGTTGATTAACCACAGCCAGCAGTGTTAATGAGGCCACTGATGAAATGCTCTCTGGCTGAGTTAGCATCTTTTTGCTCCATGGCCACTGATATATCCTAACTAACCATGGCTAACTATCTTGCAAAGTATACTCTTGGTCATAAGGAGGTGTGGGTGAAGAGTATGGGTAGTTTAGGGCAGAACTCATATCCAACTAAGGATGGGTTTGAAGCAGATTTTTTGGGTGGCTCAGTCAGTTAAGCATCTGACTTTGGCTCAGGTCATGATCTCATGGTTCATGAGTTTGAGCCCCACATCGGGCTCTCGGCTGTCAGCACAGAGTCTGCTTCAGATCCTGTGTCTCCCTCTCTCTCTGCCCCTTCCTTGTTCGCAGGTACATGCTCTCTCTCTCTCTCAAAAAGAAACAAACATTTTAAAAAAGCAGACTTTATGTACTGAGAATTGCACATGAATAACAATTTTACACGATCGCTGTTATGAGTTTCAAAATAATTCACTTTGGCATTATAAGAGCAAAGAGAGAAAGAATTTATCATCCTGATATTCTGCTCTTACTTCTGAATGTTTAACATTAGCTGTCAGGTGAAATTAACATAAGACAATATATGTATGGAATGCCATCTCTAAAACCACTGTACTGTGAGCAGATGAAACTATGAAAAAGAAGCCTGAGAGATCTCAGAGACTTTCTTAAGAAGGAAGAGATATGGCAGAAACTGATCTTGCATAGGATACTGAAGGAGGTCTTATAAGCTTAACAATACACTGACAGATTCTTAATCCATTTGATAACAATATAGCAGATTGCGTTAAAGTTCTTTCTTACTTACCCCTTACTTGTGTTATTTTCTTTTCTATCATGGTGAACAAACTAGGGCCCTGGGGCCAAATCCTGACTGTCTCTTGTTTTTGTATGACCTGTTTGCGGATTCCTGTATTAGAGCACCTGGAACTGTGCTTTAGTAGGAGTGAGTTTTTGACTCCTGATTCCTGAATATAAGCTTCACTCTTACAAGTTTATCATCACTGGTTAACAGACTGTAGTGTAGGCAGGTGCCATATGGGTGTCTGTTAAGGTTGGTAGCAGGAAGCAGGTCAAAACATCTGAAACAATTCTATGATCATCTTTGGAGCTGGCCTGTGGAAATGCCCTCTGAGAAGATACTCTAATTCATGTGTTCTGGAAGGTTAAAGGATATGTTTTTCAGACTAGTCCATTTGTGGATGTATACTGTGGTCTCTGGGACACAGTATAGGACATAAGAGCTGTCCTGTGTGGGATACTTCATAGACTTTCTTTAAAACTTGAAATATAATGTATATATCATAAAATTCACCCCTTTATATAATTCAGTGGTTAAATATATTCATAAAGTTGTACAACCATCACTACTATCTAATTCCAGAACATTTTCATTTCTCGCAAGGAAACCCTGTACCCATTAGCAGTCATTCCCATTCTCTTTCCCCCTGGCCCTTGGAACCACTAGTCTACATGCTTTTATAGATTTGCCTGTTCTGGACATTTCATGTAAATAAAATTACACAATATGTGGCCTTTTGTGACTTTGTGACTGGCTTCTTTCACTTAATATAATTTTTTAAAGGTTCATCTGCATGTATCAGTATGTCATTCTTTTTTGTAACAGTATTTGTTGTTTTGATATACTACATTTTATTTATCCATACATCCATGCCATCCATGATGGACATATGGGTTGTTTCTACTTTTTTCTATTATACATAATGCTACTGTAAACATGTGTGTACAAGTTTTTGGGTGGATGTGTCTATTCATTTCTCTTGGGAATAAACCGCGGAGTGGAATTGCTGGGTGATACGATAACTCTATGCTTAACTTTTTCAACAACTGCCAGATTGTTTTCTAAAATGGCTGCATCATTTTACATTCCCATCAGCAATGTATGAAGGTTATAATTTCTCTATATCTTTGTCAGTACTTATTATTATCTGATCATCTAGCTATCCCAGTGGTGTGAAGTAGTATCTTGAGGTTTTTATTTGCATTGCCCTAAAGGCTAATGAAATTGAATATCTTTTCATGTGTTTATTGACTTAACCTGTTCTCTGACTTCTGATTATGTGTTAATGTAGGGACAAGACAAAATGGATTAATAAAATAGCATTTTCTCCAATCTATTTTTTCTTTAAAATATTTTTTTTTCTGATCTCTCCCTCTCCCATCCCATACCCTGTCCTATTCCCCCAACCCTTTATATATCTAGGTTTATGAGTAGAAATTCTGGAGAGTATAGATCTGTTTTTTCTTTCTAGTGCCAGAAGGAGCCACTCCCTCTCTAAGATACACCTCAAATCCTAGAAGGTGGAAGTGGGGTGGGGTAGGTAAGTGGTATACTTGGGGATTCTAATCCTATGATAACAGAGGATAGTGACAAACAACAGTCCCCTAAACAGCCCAGGCCCGGTGCTTTCTGCTCCATACCTTCAAAACTGTGTGTTCTCACCATGGTTGGTGAGGTAGGGCCTCCTATATTAGCATGCCCTATTCTGAAGCAAATTCTATGGGACCTCCGGAACCAGGAATTACAGAGAGAACCATTTTGATTGTGGGAAGTGCTCCCACAGATACAATCCTCATCACGCCCAGTCATGCCCCTGAGATCCTGTGCTATCTAAATTCTTGACACAGAAGTTGGCAATGGAGTCTGTAGGAATACCACAGAATGAAGTAGTTTTTATTCTTCCATCAATTAAAGAAACACAGATACTAATATTTTATACTAAGATACTAATGTTATTAAGATACTAATATAAGTAACACACAGACACAAGGACATATATGTGTACACATATCCGCATACAAAGAACCACCCACAGTTTCCTTCCCGGGCAACCTAAACACTTACATCTAAATGTTCCATGGTCACATCTCTGAGGAACCTACAGGATGGATGGAGCAGCTGACAGAGGATGGTGTCTGCGCCCTTGCAAAACAACATTACTCGATCTTCAGGTGTCCTCACTAAGGATAAACAAATTAAGAAGAGTAATCACATAGGCCCATTGTTACAAGAACTTGTCTGGGCCAGTGAGGGATGGCATGAGGCTGTTCCCATGACATTTATTTCTGGTCCTTTAGGGGGCTAAGCACTCAGTGAGCAGTCACAGAGGATAAATAATGCCGTAAGGGCCAGTGAGGGTGGGAGGAGAACTTATGGAACCAGTTCTTCCATGGGTTCCTGTGTTCCATGGGTTCTTGTGGAAGACTGATTCAGAATCACATTTAGCTTCTCACATTTAGGTTCTAGACCAAGGTCCATACCTAGTAAGGACCAAGAATGAAAAATGACCTTCTTCCTCTTCCGTCTGAGGCCAAAACTAATTGAGAGTAAGATACTATGAATTTCCCTTATATTGTCTGCCCCCATCTCTTATTCCAAGGTCAGGCTTCATGGATTTATTCTCTGTTTTCATCTTGGCTTTGGGGGTTCAGACAAGCCACTATCTAGGAACACTAAAGAAGTATATGGTAACAAGCTCTCAAAGAGAAATTATTTGGGTATGTGAGAAAGTAGGAATGGCTATGTGTTTGTATTTGAGGAACAGTACCTTTGAGAAGGCATGTGAGTGGGAGAAAACATCCGTGTGTATATAAAAGAGAAAGTCAACGTGTGAATGTGTATGAAAGACAAATAAGGGGAGAGGACTGACTAGGAGGGGCACCTACCAACAATAGACATCCTCTTGCGCACATTGTTGAAGTCCAAAATAGCCAGCAGTTGGTAGACTCTGGTCTCACCCATTTCAACTACTGCAATTGTCTCAGAGGTGCGGTAACGGAACACAAAACCAAAGTTCCTGGCAGCAGTGACAAGGGCACCTTCATCTGGGGACTGAGCCTGGTATACCAGCTTACCTGGTATGAGAGAAGAGGGCAACAAGAGCCCGAAGAGATGTGCAAGTGAAGTCAACCCAGAAGTGACACCAAGGGACTTAAGTAAATATGGAGCCCAGACATCTTTCTTCAAACTTCCTCACAAGTTTGACCCTAAAAGGCCAGATTGCATGACAGGTTGTTTGTTTTTTTTTTTTTCCTTTCCAATATTTTCAACTTATTTCACAGACCTGAATTGGTATTACAGAGGTACATGGTATATGCAATATACACAAATGAACAAACACAATTACTCTCTTATTTTAGTGGGTAAAGATGGGTCAGGAGCTTGTTAAAATGCAGGTTCCTGGGCCCTATTCAAGCTTACTGAATCCAGAATCACAAAATCTGGGAGGATGACCCAATAAATTGAATTTTTAACAAATCTCCTGGGTGAGTTTCAGGCAAGTGGTTCTGCATAAACTGCTTCTACATGAGACTGGCTACACTTCGATGGACACTCCTATAAGATAGGATAATAAGGATAGGATATATAGCATAGGATAATATGATTGATAATAATAAGACTGATGATGTAACAAACAATTAAAAAATACATGAGTATTGTCACCTTTGAAACTCTCACTTGGGGAAGGTAAATGACTTATTCTGGTGAATAAGTCTTTCAATCTCATATTACTCAAGACATTTCTGTCTTTAATTTTTTTACAGTAGAATAAAATAAAAATTTATTCTTTCCCATTTTGTCATTATAAGGTAATTTTAACTTATGGTTTTCAGTGTCCATAGTTGAAAAAATACTTTCCTAGATTGTGAAGAAACACTTCAGAAAATTAACAACAAAAACCTTTTCAGTCCTCAGTTGTGACATGTATTGTTTTTTTCTCATCACAAACTACTGAATTCTAGTAACTGCTTCAGATTATTTTGGTCCCAAAAAGAGCTGGGCAAAAAACTGCACTGATCGATGCAAACACTTTAGCATCGAAAAATGTGTAACTCCTCTTTCAAAATATCACTACAACCTGAGGTATATTTTGGATTATTTCTCTTTGGAAGGTAAATTTGATTTTTTATTTTATTTTATTTTATTTTATTTTATTTTATTTTATTTTATTTTATTTTATTTTATTTTATTTTATTTTTTTAAATTTTTTTTTAACGTTTATTTATTTTTGGGACAGAGAAAGACAGAGCATGAACAGGGGAGGGGCAGAGAGAGAGGGAGACACAGAATCGGAAGCAGGCTCCAGGCTCTGAGCCATCAGCCCAGAGCCCGATGCGGGGCTCGAACTCACGGACCGTGAGATCGTGACCTGAGCTGAAGTCGGATGCTTAACCGACTGAGCCACCCAGGCGCCCCTGATTTTTTATTTTAAATGTTTATTTATTTTGAGAGAGAGAGTAAGGGAAGGGTAGAGAGAGAGGGAGACAGAGAATCTCAAGCAGGCTCCACACTGTCAGCATGGAGCTCACTGTGGGGCTTGAACTCATGAACCGTGAACTCATAGCCTGAGCTGAAATCAAGAGCTGGAAGCTTAATCAACTGAGCTACCCAGGTGCCCCAGGCAATTTGATTTTTAAAAACAGTTATGCATCATCAGAGTCTTATACTTGTGGATAAGTCACACGGGACACATAATTTTAGGTCAGACATAAGATGTATCTATGAAACAGTAAGACTATTTTTCTTGTTTGTTTCCTACTTTGTCACGTAAGTCAATAAAAAATGACAAGCCCAAATATGCTTCAAATAATAGCAACTTGTTAGAATGCCAGGTCTGGAGATACCTGTGGTGGGATGGGATCTCACTGGGCCAAGAGAAATGAGATTTGGGTTCTTATCTTTGCCCTTCTTAACTATAGGATTTTAAGCAAGTCATTTAATCTCTTTTAGCTTCAGTTTCCCTCTATAAAACTGGGGTAATTTTTCTCATTATGCTTAGTTAAGAGGGCTGTTGTGAAGCTTGTGGGAGATAATATAAATGTAAGCAATTTGTAAAACTAAAGGTGTTACTGGGGCGCCTGGGTGGCTCAGTCAGTTGAGTGTCTGACTTTAGCTCACATCATGATCTCACAGCTTGTGGGTTCAGGCTGGGCATCAGGCTCTATGCTGATGGTTCTGAGCCTGGAGCCTGCTTTGGATTCTGTTTTTCCCTCTGTCTCTGCCCCTCCTCCACTCACACTCTGTCTCTCTCAAAATAAATAAACATTTAAAAAATATTCAAATATAAGGTGTTACTAAGGGTATTACACTAAAGGTACGTTGCCTTAAAGGATATGATTTATTTGGTTGCCAAAATTCTTGTTTGTTACCAAAAAAATTCTTCATTTTTAATCAGTCATTTCTCATTCATTGTTTGTCAAAGAGGTTTGAGTAAATTCATGGGTGTCACAGTCATACTTGATTGTTAAAGAAACCAGGCTATGTGGGGATACCTTGAAATTATGAAGCAACAAGAGGACAACTCAACTCCTCCTTCAGGAAGTCTTGTTAGAGATAATGTGGCTGATCTTGGGGACAATTCAGATAGATTCTGTGACAGAACATTGTTGAATCTCAAGATTGGAAGCTCCCTAGATAGCATCATTTGGCCCCTATCCAATGACTGAATCCTCTTTAAGACCAAAAGGCTGTCTTCTACTTGAATATCTCCAGTGATGGGAAGCTCACTACTTGTCTATCCATCCCATTGCTGGACAACACTCCCTATTAGGAAGTTCTTAGATTAAGCCATTATAAATGATATCAAGCCAAACCCACCTGTAGCCATCCTAGGTTCTATGACATATTCTTAGCCCATGAGACCACAGGCCCCTCCTCACCTTCCACTTTCTCTTCTGACATCACGGTATGACACAATGAGAGTGAGAGAAAAAACAAGTGTACCCAGCGATCTCCCTTTTTCACTGCTTCTACCAAAGTCTTGTCATAAAATGAAAACTTAGGATCAGCCAGTTTGTTGTAGGAGAAGTCGACCTTTTCTGTTTCCTGGAACACAGAAGTCAGAACAAACTTCTTAGTAGCAGCCTGACACTTTACAGAAGATCTATTTGGGGACAGCTTCTGGAACATGATGAGAATTCTTAGGAGGGTGGGAGGAGAAAAGAAAGATAAATGGAGGAGACTTTGTGCTGGTTTCTAAGGCCTTTGTAGTTCTCATCATTCCCTTGGACCAGGAAAGATCCATCCCATAGGAGACAAGCTGAGCACTGCCTGGCAGACCCTTCTTGCCCCCTTTCTTCCCCAGCTACCCTGAATGATCAGTGGCCATCTTCACGTTCTATTCTTCTTCTTCTTTTTTTAATGTTTATTTTTAAGAGAGAGAGAGAAAGAGAGAGAGAGAGACAGGGAGGGGGAAGGAGAGGAAGAGGGAAAGTACGTGTGCACAGGGGAGGGGCAGAGAGAGGGGAGACAGAGGATCCAAAGCGGGCTCTGTGCTGACAGCAGAGAGCTTCTAAGTCCCAAATCCATGATAACCAAACCTGAAGATATGAGGAGGTAACTGCTCCATATTAATAAATGGTATCGGGAAAAAGTTTTGTCTCTGGCTGTCCTCTGTCTGATTTTGGGGGCTGGGAAGGGAACTGAGTCCTAAGTACAGAGACTATCACTGTGTTGCACTATTTCTATTTAATTCTACAGGGGCTAGAGACAAATACTGCAAGATAGAGGCAAGAGTATATAACAAGGAAGCTTCAGTACATACTTGTTTATCACAGACTTAATTTTGAGCCATTTTACTTGATCTGTCAGCATCTCTGGTTCCTTCCTGCTTCTAACCCTCATGGTCATTGCCCTTACCTCAATCTCTGGACCTAATATTCACTAACATTTTCCTGGTTCCTTTAGATATTGACTCTCATTCTCTATTTTGGCTAGGCTTCTGGTGGCCACCTTGGGTAAACATTTGTTTCTGACTTGATTTGGCCTTGAGCTTCTTTTACCCCATCCTGGAGTGTGATGTTAGTAACAAACTTCTCCAATCCATACCAGGATTCTCAAGGATACTTTTCCAGTTCTTTGTAGTCGTGGTGCTACCTGTGCTAGGCCCCAATATGTCAAGCACAGACACAACTGTCCTGGTTCGTGCTGTGTCAGGGAAAGGGAAGTTTTAGTGAGCTATATTGGCTCTTTTCTATATCACATCTAGAAGGAGTTTTGTCATAGTGGTGTTAAAGTATGGTCAGGTCCAGAGCCAAGCCCCAGACCTGGCCAACCACAGAATTGTAAGCTCTGGGAAGTTTGCGGTTCCAGTAATTTAAGATAATTCATCATATAGTATCTCCTGAGGCTTTTCTAGAGCTGGGCTCTTACACTGGCACACTCTTTGAACTGGAAGCTGGTGAGTGATGTGAGAAAAGCTGAAGAGGTAGGCATGAGGTAGATCCTGCATTGCCATCTTATAGGCAATAGGGAGTCACAGCAATTTTCTGCTGAAAGTGCATAATTAGGGACGCCTGGGTGGCTCAGCTGGTTAAGCATCTGACTTCAGCTCAGGTCATGATCTCTTAGTTTGTAAGTTTGAGCCCCACATCAGGCTCTGTGCTAACTTCTCAGAACCTGGAGCTGCTTCGGATTCTGTGTCTCCCTCTCTCTCTGAAATAAACATTAAAAAAAAGAGAAAGTGACATAATTAGATTTGTGTCAGATAAAGTCCTCTGGTAGCAGCATGGAAGATATACTGGAACTAGCAAGATGAGAAGCAGGGAGATCAGTCAGATCATTCAGTAATCCACAAGAGAAATGATATAGTAACAATAAATATTAAAATAAGGGGATGGTTTGAATATATAGGGAGCTAGAATTATGCAACATGATATGAGGGGGACAGAGGGAAAGAGTTAAGAATAATTTTATATTTCTTCATTCACTGTGATAGGATACCTGTCAGGAGGAGGTTTCTGATGGACTAAATTGGAGATACTTGAAGGACTAACAGGTAGTAATGAAAGCAGGCCTATATAGTTTTGAAGTTTAGGTAAGAGATTTGAGTTAGTTTCTAATCTCCTCTTCCAGGCAAGTAATGTTTGAGAATACTGCACCTGGCTGGGTACAGCAGTGAGGCAGGGCTGGCTTGGAGCTGCAGTACAGCATGAGCTGAGAAGTAGCATTCATGGATAATTCTGAAATTGAAAGCCAAACAACCAGTTAAAAAAGGTTGAAAGGCAAATCCAGGTACCAGACAAAAGGATGGAAACTGGGGATATCAAGTGAAAGGAAGTGGATTCAGAATGGAGGGTAGAGGTGGCAACTGAAGAAACTCCTGGAGATGCTGTGACATAGCTATAAATAGTTTTTATAAAGTATCTTTAGCCTTGGCCATGGGTGGGAGGGAGCTACAAAGGATTCCTTTGATAGATGTATTTGGAATTCATCAGTAAGTATGTGGTAGTTAAAGTCATGTAAATACATGAGATTATTCCGGGAGACGATACAGATGGGGAAGAGGTTCAATAATAGAGCCTTGGAGAACATCAGTCCCTATGGCCAAGTTGATGAGAAAAAGCAGACAGGAAGAAAAAACAAGAACAGAGCTATTTAACAGGACCCAATGGACAAGAAAACTTTAAGAAAAAGTGGAGTTTAGGTGTTAAAATCTGCAGAGAAGTTGAGTAAGGACTTAACAGCAAGGCAGTCATTAGTGAGCTTGGCTAGGATAGTTTCAGTGGCTATCATAGGACAGAATCTTATTACAGAGAGTAGGTTGAAGAATTAAAGAAAGGTGAGGAGTTAGAGACCTCTGTAATTGCCTGTTTACTTATATGGCTCCTTCTCAAGTCTGCCAACTCTCTGAAGGTAGGGAAAATGTCTCTTTTGTTTTCCTCCAACCTTTAGCATTTACTCAAAGTCTGACATATGGTTGATACTCAGTAAGTATTTTGGACTGATGGGAGACAGACAATGTCTAGAGGGTAATACAGGAATGGTTCTAAGTGCTTTTTAAAATATGAGTCAAAATAAAATATAAAAATTTATTTTTAGTGGTTACCTCTGGTTAATGGGCTTAGGGTTATTTTAACTAATTTTTTTAACTATTTTATTTTAAGTTAATACTCATTTTTAGAATAGTCTTAGGTTTACAAAAAAATTGGGCAAAAGTACAAGGAGTTCCCATATATTATCTCTCTCTTCTTTCTACTCTGATTTCCTCTATTCACATCTCACATTAGTGTAGTACATTTGTTACAACCGACAAACAAATATTAATACGTTATTATGAACTAAAGTATATAGTTTACAGTAGAATTCTGTACAGTTCTATGGGTTTTGAAATATACATATTGTAATGAATCTACCATGACAGCATCACACAGAATAGTTCCACTGCCCTAAAACTCTCCTGTGTTCCGCTCTACTGCTTCATCTCTCTCTCCACCTCTCACCAAGACCCTGGCAACCACTGATCTTTTTACCGTCTGTACTAATTTGCCTTTTCCAGAATGTCATATAGTTGGAATCATAGTATGTAGCCTTTTCAGATTAGCTTCTTTCACTTAGCAGTATGCATTTTAGGTTCTTCCTTTTGTGTGTGTGGCTTGATAGCTCATTTATTCTTACTGCTGAATAATATTCCATTGTAGGGATGTACTAAGTATTTTTTTTTATAAGGAAGGGAAAATTTGAGCTGAAGGGAAAGAATCACATAGGAAGAATAACTTTCAGATATTAAGAAGGAGCGAATACAGGACTGACTGAGGTTCCTGAAGAAGTAGAAAGGGATGGAATGTAAAATATACAAAGAGACTTGTATTGAAAGAAAACAGGATACCTTTTTTGAGACTGAAGGAAACTAGGTAAAGGTGTGTTCTGAAGTATGTATGGAAAAGGATATTTAGGGGATAGTTTGAATTTTTCTCAGTAAAGTTGAAGGCAATATCATCTGCTGCATATTGGGGACAGAGGGGGATGTAGTAGAAGGCCTGAGGGTGAATTCTAGAATAGCTAACATGCAGAATTAAGTATGACGCTGACCACAAATTAGTAAAAAATTATCCAAATAATATTGGAAGCCTAAAAGAGGTTGGAGTTTCTGAATTTTTAATGAGTTTGTGATCTCCAAAAAGTGCTTGGCACTCTGAGATTAGAACAGAGAAGGATAGATGGCTTGGTTAATTAAAGGTTGAGATTTGGTGAGTGATTAAAGAGAAAAAGGACTAGTAAGGTACTGAGGATATTTATGATCCTGGGTACAGATGGGGGCAAGACAGGAAGGGAAGTAAAGCCATGAGGAATTGACAGACTTGGAGAAAAAGGAGAGCTGAGGGCTTGTGAGTTTTCCAAAGATAAGAAAGCAGGCATATATAGCAGAAGTCAAGTACTAAGAGAGATAGAGAAATAAGGTATGTGACCAGAGATCATGATGAGAGAGTTTACAATTTCAGAGTAGTACAATTCTAGATAGTGACATGGAAAAGGGTGATGAAGATTTTTGGGGTACTACAGGTCATCTGAAAGGCATATTTTTTCTGACATCTGAAAGCATCCATGGTGACAGATCATCCATAAAGTAGCCAGTACCACCCAAGATGATAGTAGGGATTGGGTACAGAGGAAGAATAGGAGCCAATTTTCAAAGTCCTCAGTGAATGAGATGAAGAAGTCAGAAGATGCATAGATGTCAATAACAGGGAGAGTTAAGGAGGAGCATTGCCAGAAGTCATAAGCATCACAGGAGGAAAAATTATAAGAGGAAGAAAAAGTAACGGTTTAAAGTTAGCACAGGATAATGAAGACAATACATTTGGGCTTTTGGTATGCAGAATAGGAGAGATGGAGGAAAAGGGATGTTCTCAGGGAAAGTCAATCAAGGCAGGGAGAAGAAATCATTTTTATGAAGAGATGAGGCAACAGGTAAGCTTGTTTACAAGAGAAAAAAGAGTCCAGTGATCCAGTGGAACACATGTTATGATTAATCAGTAGTGGAAGGAAGAGGTAGGGGAAAGAAACTCCAGAATAACAGTTTATTCCCTATAAGCTATAACTTTGTTTATATTGCCAAAGTCATTTGCAGAGTCTCTAGAAGGGGATTTAAGGGGGGAAAAAGTAGATTTTCTATCCCTTTCCCAATCTCTTTGGATAGATAGGGGTGAGAAAGTAGTTGGGAGCTGGAGTTAGCTATTTGGTATATAAGTCAAGTGACTAAGGGTTTGGAATTAGTTATAGAAGGAAAGGGATAGGGTGAGGAGTATCATAAAGGTAACGGACAAAGCCCTATGAAGGGATGTTTAATATCAAATCTATAAACAAAAGCTGAGATCCAATACTGGAGAAAATAGTCAAAATGAACCAGCTAGAAACAGAAAGAATGAATAGGAAGATATTTTTATAATTGTGTGGGATACAACTATTCAGTATGTTGCAATATAATGTTCCTGAAGCTATAAAGGAAAAAGACTGACATGACAAATTTGATCACATACATTAGAAACTTCTACACAGAAAAAAAAAAACAAAACTTCTACACAGAAAAAAATATAAACAAAACCCAAAAGACAAAAATGGGGAAAGTAACTGTACTGTATGTGCCAAAGGAAAGGTTGTTATTTTTACTTTATAAAAAGTACTTTCAAGTAAGAAAAAAAGGGCAAAGAATATGAACGGGCAACTGAGAAAATAACTATAAACAGGCAATAAAGTGGGAAGGGGAAATAAGCACATAAAAATGATTCAATCTGATTAGTAATCAGAGAGAGGTAAATAACATGAGATGCCATTTTAACCAATTAAATTTCTAAAGATTAAAAAATTATTAATACTCAGTACTCATAAGGATATGAGAAAAAATAATTATTATATATTTTTGGTGGGATTATAAACTGATGCAATCTATCTAGGAGCAATATGGCAATATTAAACGTGCTAAAAATGTGGCTACCCTTTGACCAATCAGTTTCACTCCCAGGAGTTCGTTCGAAGGAAATAATTATCAGAAGAAGAGACAAAACTGTAAGTACCAGGGTGCTTACCACAGTGCTATTTATAATAATAACAAAATAAAATGGAATAAAAATAGGGGATTGGTTAAATAAATTAAGGTACACTAATACAAATGGATATGCCACTCATTCAAAATGATGATGTGGACCTAAATTTACTGACATGGAAATGGGACTAGAATATAATGTCAAGTGAATAAAAAGGAGGCTGCAAATAGGATACATGCTATGATGCTTCCTCTTTCTTTCCTTTTTCCCTTTGTTCTCTTTCCTCTCTCCCTCCATTCCTTCCATCCATCCATCCATCCGTCTATCATTAGATCTTGATGTATATGTGTGTGCATATACACACATGGAAAACACGTGAAAGAATATACCCCCAAATTTTACATTGGTTTTCTAAAGAAGATTGAACGATTTTCACTTTCTTCTTCATACATTTCTGTATTGATTGGATTTTTTAAAAATGTTTATTCATTTTTGAAAGACAGAGACAGAGCACAAGCAGGGGTGGGGTATAGAGAAAGGGGGACACAGAATCTGAAGCAGGCTCCAGGCTCTGAGCTGTCAGCACAGAGCCCGACGCAGGGCTCGAACTCACGAACCGCGAGATCTTGACCTGAGCCAAAGTTGGACGCTTAACCGACTGAGCCACCCAGGCGCCCCTGTATTGATTGGATTTTAAAACAAATTTATTTTGGAGAAAGAGAGCCTGAGTGGGGGAGGGGCACTGAGAGAGGGGGCTCCAAAGAGAGTTCTGCAGTGACAGTAGTGAGCTCGAGTTCTGGGCTCTAACTCACGAACCATGAGATCATGACCTGAGCTGAAGTTGGACGCTCAACCGACTGAGCCACCCAGGCACCCTGAATGGACTTTTTTAATATGAGGAAAGACTATTTTTCAAATAGGAAAAAAGAAAAAAGAAAGAAAGCTATTTTGATTTTAAAGCACAAACCCAAATCCCCTCAAATAAACATAGGTCATTTATATAATGCTTTCTGATATTATGGGCCAATAAAAGCTTTACTATTTCAGGGGCTAAGGGACTCTCAATTTGTGTCAAAGATGCTGCTGTTTAGCATGGTCTCAGCTCTCACGCATATCACAGGTAACTGTAATCACTCACCTCAGAGACTTCTACTTTCATTCCCTTTTTGTCATAGACATGACCTGTTGATAAGTAAAGAGAGCAGAGACTTGGCAAGGGTTTTAAAGAAATGTTTAAATTATTTTTTTTGCTGTGATAAAATACATATAACATAAAAATTTAACCATTTGTTAGCATACAATTCAGTGTCATTAATCACATTGACAATGTGGTACAATAATCACCATTATAAATTTCCAAAATTTTTTCAGCATTCTAAACAGAAACTCCCCAATTCCTCCCTATCCCTAGCCCCTGATAACCTCCACTTTTTGTCTCTATAAATTTGTCTATTCTAGATATTTCATATAAGTAGAATCATACACTATTTCTTTTTGTGTTTGGCTTATTTCACTTAGTATAAAGTTTTCAAGAATCATCCATGTTGTAGCATGTGTCAGAACCTCATTACTTTTTATGACTTAGTAATATTGCTTTGAATGGATATACCACAATTTGTTTATCCATTCATCTGTTGACGGACACATGGTTGTTTTTACCTTTGGGCTATTGGTGAATAATGCTGCAATGAATGCCAGCATATATCTATCTGTTTGAATCCCTGTTTTCCATCTTTTGAGGGGAATATACCTAGGAATAGATTTATGGGGTCATATCGTAATTTAAAGGAAGGTTAACAGCTTATTGCTTCTGATTCTATCATCCCAGACTTCCCATCAAGCTTCCTTGAATCTCCTCAGGCCACCCAGCCCTTAGTGTCCCAGTAAGCTCCACTCCCCAAGCTAATGGTAAGAGGTCATTTGCTTGGGCCCCAACTCTTCTCCCTTAAGTGTGAGGTGAGGCTGGAAGTTAGTCACTGGATGTGGGAAAGACCTTCTATTTCATGAAGCCCTCGAGTCAGAAAAGTTACCTAGAAGAAATATGAAAATAGTGCAAGAATGTTTAGGATTCTTGGCTAGCAGATAGTATAAACAAAATAGCAGTGGAAGAGTCTTATGTCAAGCATAGAAACAACCATGGCCCTTTTGGGACACCTGGGTGGCTCAGTCGGTTAAGCCTCTGACTCTTCATAGTTTGTGGGTTCAAGCCCCACATAGTTTGTGGGGTCTTCAGAAGGTGGGGCCTGCTTAGAATTCTCGCTCTCTCTCCCTCTCTCTGCCTCTCCCCCACTCATTGTCTCTCTCAAAAGTAAATAAACATTAAAAAAGAATTAGAAAAAAAAAAAAAGAAGAAGAAACACCCATGGCCCTTTCAACCTTACCCAGTGTATCATCAGATCTTATAATGAGACAGAGAATTAAGATCTTTACCCAAATCAACTCATCTAAAAATAGGCTTTCAGAGTTTATACATAGGAAAAGTTGTTTGGCAGGGATAATAGGAAATAGTAGCTTTTTAAAAAAATCTTAATCTTAAATTTTAATCTTAAATTTTTAATTATTTTTTAATTGAGGTGAAAGGCATATGACATACAATTAACCATTTTAAAGTGTACAATTCAGAGGCAGGTAGTGCATTTACAATGTTGTATACTACACATCTCTCTAGTTTCAAAGCTTTTTCATCACCCCAGAGTAGAAATGCTCTACCTTTTTAGATGTGATTGCCTTCCTCAGCTAGTTAGTGCATTGGGCATGAATGTTCACATACCCGAGGACTTAACCCTGTCACAAAAATAAGTTTAGGCTTAAGGCATGAAATGGATGAGGAATTGGGCATTGGGGACCCTGCCCAACCAACTTGACTATCCTTTGATGGCTTCTCTCAAGACTGCTTATTGGTCTGAGGGGGAATCAGGAGATTAGCAGCTTCAACAATATGCTGGTTTCTCTGTGTGATTTAATATGAGAGTGAACTGACCCTCTCAAGACATTGGGAATTCCTTGAGGACAGAGATTAAGTCTTGTACATCTTGGTATTTCCAATGTCCAACACAATGGATTACCTCTATAAGGTGTGAAATAAATGCTTTTTGGTAAGCAACTGAATGGAGTAGGTGATCTTTGTTTAATGAGTAAAGAAGGTTGTGAGAATAAGAGATAAATGTGAATTTCAGAGGTATATAGAATTAGAGGCAGATTATTTTTGAAAACAATCTGCAAAGTAGAATTTCCCCAGGACTCAGGGAAAGCAGGAAGACATGCATACCATAGAACATCCCATTAATAGAACACTTATTGAAAACCATGATGTTCTGAGTCAGGGTTCCTGTTTTGTCAGAGAACACGTATTTGACCTGGCCAAGCTCCTCATTAAGGGTGGTGGTGCGAGCCTGTGCTGGTGAGTTCTTTGGTGCATAAAACATCTTCCGATCCCAGTTGATATAGCAACTGTTGCCCAATCTTATTATCTCAACACTATGGAGAAAGCAAGAAAAGAAGCGTCCTGGGTTAGAACATATCAAATACATAATCCTGGTTTCCTTCTTAATAGGTCAGGGCCAGCATCTGAAAATCAGAATATCCTCCTTGGGAACCTACCATGGATTTTGAAGGACATTCCCACCAGCCAACCCAATGTAAATCTGATCTCGACCATTTTCACTCAGTGCTTTACCATCTGGATCCGGATATACTTCATTAATTTTGCTGAGGCATAACCCCCTTTCATTTTTTCTTTTTCCAAAACATATCCAGGAAAAATAAAAAGTTTTGAACTTTTGCAGTAATGCAAGGCCTGGTAGAATTATGAACTACCTAATAAAAGGCTGTTTAGGTTTAATTAGAGGATTACTGTGGCTGTCATGTAAATCCACTGGCAAGGAAGAGAAACTTAAACACTCAGAAACTTGTTTCAGAAGAAGGGAAGGATCTGTGAAAATCAGAAACAGGTCATAGAAGCTGACCTGATAAAATTCCTGGCAGGGGCAATCTGCCTGTGGGGTAGCTTCTCCCCCTAATAGTGTCCTCTTCACTTTACCTGAATTTTCCCTATTGCCTTTATCACATTCCTCTTCTGTTCCAAATAATTCATATTATAGATTCTTTATGGTTAACAAGCATCTTCATTTTAAAATAGTTAAGATTTTTAATGGGCCTCCTTCCTATCACCATTTGTGCTTATGTGTGTTAGTTTTGGTCACTTCTAAAAGACAACTGCATTGAGCAACATGTTTGTTTGTTTGTTTAATTTCAGGTGAGGCAGGAGTGCTCTAGCCCACATTACTGACTCTACAGGTCCTCAAGCACTGAATCTTGATCCCTCCCTTCCTTTGCCATACCAACCAACATAGCTATTTCTCTAAACCCAAACATTTAATCATATCATTTCTTTCCTTAGAAAAATCTTTGCTGCCTTTAGGATAAAATCCAAACTCCTTGGGAGTCACCTGCATGGCTCAGTCGGTTAAGTGTCCAACTTTGGCTCAGGTCATGATCCCACAGTTCATAAGTTCGTGCCCCACATCAGGCTCTACTTTGACAGCCTTTTGGGGGCGGGGTGTATATCATTTTATTTTTATTTTTTTAATTTTACTTTTTATTTTTTAAAATTTACATCCAAATTAGTTAGCATATAGTGCAACAATGATTTCAGGAGTAGATTCCCTAGTGCCTCTTACCCATTTAGCCCATCCTCCCTCCCACAACCCCTCTAGTAACCTTCAGTTTGTTCTCCATATTTGAGTCTCTTCTGTTTTGTCCCCCTTCCTGTTTTTATATTATTTTTGTTTCCTTCCCCTTATGTTCATCTGTTTGGTCTCTTAAAGTCGTCATATGAGTGAAGGCATAGGATTTTTGTCTTTCTCTGACTAATTTCACTTAGCATAATACCCTCCAGTTCCATGTAGTTGCAAGTGGCAAGATTTCCTTCTTTTTGATTGCCGAGCAATACTCCATTGTGTATATATACCACATTTTTTTAATCCATTCATCCATCGATGGATATTTGGGCTCTTTCCATACTCTGGCTATTGTTGATAGTGCTGCTATAAACATGGGGGTGCATGTGTCCCTTCGAAACAGCACACCTGTATCCTGTGGATAAAGGCCTAGTAGTGCAATTGCTGGGCTGTAGGGTAGTTCTATTTTTAGTTTTTTGAGGAACCTCCATACTGTTTTCCAGAGTGGCTGCACCAGCTTGCATTCCCACCAGCAGTGCAAAAGAGATCCTCTTTCTCCGCATCCTTGCCAACATCTGTTGTTGCCTGAGTTGTTAATGTTAGCCCTTCGGACAGGTGTGAGGTGGTATCTCATTGTGTTTTTGATTTATATTTGCCTGATGATGAGTGATGCGGAGCATTTTTTCATGTGTCGGTTGGCCATCTGGATGTCTTCTTTGGAGAAGTGTCTATTCATGTCTTTTGCCCATTTCTTCACTGGATGATTTGTTTTTTGGATGTTGAGTTTGAGAAGTTCTTTATAGATTTTGGATACTAACCCTTTATCTGATATGTCATTTGCAAATATTGTCTCCCATTCTGTCAGTTGCCTTTTAGTTTTGCTGATTGTTTCCTTCGCTGTGCAGAAGCTTTTTATTTTGATGAGGTCCCAGTAGTTCATTTTCTACTTTGACAGCTTGAAGCTTGGAGCCTGGAGCCTGCTTCAGATTCTGTGTGTCTCTCTGTCCCCTCCCATGCTTGTGCACTCGCTTTCCCTCTCTCTCAAAAGTAAATAAACAAACATTAAAAAAACATCCAAAATCCTTAGCCTGACATTTAAGGCTCTCCTGGATAGGATACTGAATTATCATCCAACACTTTAGCCTAGGCTACTCATTGTTCTATGACCACACCAAACCTTTGCACATGCTGATCTTTCTGTTTGCAATATTGTTTTGCTATTTTCTGCATGATGAATTCCACTCTTCTCTCAAATACCAGTTTGAGTGTTACTTTTTCTGTAATCCCCCAAGCCTCTCCAGGTAGAACCAACCTGTTCCTTTTCCAGTCTCCCATAGCACTCCCTATATATTTCTCTTACATTATTTTCCATATTGTACCATAATTACTTAAGTATCTGTTTCCACAGCTATGTTGTAAGCTTATCTACAGAAAGAGCTGTCTTATGATTTATGGTTCTATTTCTAGCACCTAGTATAGTGCTTGGCACATAGTAGGTGCTGTGCTCAATAAATATTAAATTAATAAGATAATTTAGTCATGCAGGGTGCTTTTCAGGTTGGAATGTCACAGTGCAGGGTTTAGGAAACCTGGAAAGAAGGATATAAAAACATGTTTGGATGTGTGTATGTGAAAGGGAATGATGAAAATAGAAAAAGGAGCTCAAAGGCTTATTTGACCCATTTCAAATTTTTGTCCATGAAAAGGCAAAGGAAACATCCTTCTTTTCTTTTACAACTTTTAGAACCCAGAACTTAGGTCATAATTACATCTATAATACCATTTGCCACATTGTTTCTGGGGGAAAACAAATGTGAGTTCTGATTAACTGATTTACAAATGTATGTTTGGGACCTATGTTATTGATTAACTAGGGGCTGCCTGACTTATGCTTCAGCATCACCAAATTTGTGTGCATTTTTTCAATTATTGCATGTGTTTCTATGTCTTATTTAGTTACATTATAAGCTATTTGAGGGCAGGGATGGTTTTCTCTTTGTGTAACTCATAGTATCTAGTACAGTATTCTGGATATGGAAAGCACTAATACAATCTCTAGACATTTCTCAGACTGTTTTGTACATTGGCACTGTGGAAAGTAAAGAGTTAAAGAGCATACAGTCTATGCTTCCCAAACATTTACACTCTAGTTGGGGAGTTAAGCAGGATGTATAAAGTCAGCTCCTCCCCCTATGACACAAAGTGGTCAAAGAAGCTCACCTGACATAAAGGGAAATGGGCACCATAGTGTTAAGAATAATGAAGTAGGACCAGAATACGAGGATGGCAGAGACAGCTGATGAAGGGACATATTCTTTCCATGGCAGATAATTCTGGAAGTAGTAGCCTTTTTTGTTTTCCCAAATGCCATGCCCAATTGCTAGGATAAAGCACATGCTGCCTAAAAACAGGAAAATCTGGAAATCAGAAACAGAATTAAATTAACATGTTATCTAAGGCATGTGCTGCTTCATGTCTACTTTTGGACATTTAGCTCTCAACAAAGCTTCTCTCTTTTCCTGGAGGGCAGGGGCATCCTGTAGTTCACAAGCTCTAGGCAGTAGTACAGGACAGAAAAGAAAGCCCAGCATGAGCCATCCTTGGAATCTTTTTTTCCTTTCAAATTTTTATTTAGATTCTAGTTAGTTAACATGCAGTGCAATATTGGTTTCAGGAATAGAACACAGTGATTCATCACTTACATACAACACCCTGTGCTCATCATAACAAGTGCCCTCCTTAATACCCATCACCCATCTAGCCCATCCCCCCCCCCACCTCCCTCCATCAACCCTTAGTCTGATCTCTATTATTTAGAGTCTCTTATGGTTTGTTTCCCTATCTCCACACCCCCCCTACAAATGTCAACATCTGTTTTGTTTCTTAAATTCCACGTGTGAGTGAAATCATATGGTATTTTGTCTTTCTCTGACTGATTTATTTCATTTAGCATAATGCACTTTGGCTCTATTCATATTGCTGCAAATGGCAAGATTTCATTCTTTTTGATTGTGGAGTAATATTCCACTATATATATATGTAATATATTACATGTATATATATGTATATATATATATTAATATATTAATATATTATTAATATGTATAATATATATACATATTAATATATATGTATATATATATTAATATATATATATTATATATACATATATTCTACATCTTTTTTTAAACAAGTTTTATACAATTTCTTTATACTTTCAATAATTTTTATGTTATACAAACTGTTCAGGAACACGTGCTTAAAAAAATGTTTCCATCGCATTCTACGAATCTAGTATACATAGTTTTAGCTCTAAAATACAATTATACCACACCAAAAGTAAAATTATAGGTAGTCTTACTAATGAACAAAGATGCAAAAATGTTAAATAATTAGTAGCAAATTAGATTCTGCAGTATATGAAGAGATGAATATCTTTTGTCTAATTAGGTTTATCACAGGAATATAAAGATACATTAGCTTTACAGAATCTAAGAATAAGATTCAGTACTATTAACAGATTAAAGTTGCATAAAAGTGATCATCTCAAAAGATGACCAAATAAAAATTCCACATCTATAAATACCCTTAGTAAGTTAGGAATATACCTTTTTTTAAATTTAACTTTATTTTTTATTTTTTAAAATTTACATCCAAATTAGTTAGTATATAGTGAAGCAAGTTAGGAATATATCTTTTTTTATTTTTTTATTTTATTTTTATTTTATTTTTTTAAAGTTTATTTATTTTTGAGACCGAGAGAGACAGAGCATGAACGGGGGAGGGGCAGAGAGAGATAGGGAGACACAGAATCAGAAGCAGGCTCCAGGCTCTGAGCCATCTGCCCAGAGCCCGACGTGGGGCTCGAACTCACGGACCGTGAGATCGTGACCTGAGCTGAAATCGGACACTTAACCGACTGAGCCACCCAGGCACCCTGGAATATATCTTGATAAAAGTGAGCTACCAGACTCTATGGCAAACTTCATATTTTATGGTAAAACATTAAATGTAATCCCATTCAAGTCAGAAAAAAAAATTGATAGTATCAACATTGTACTAGAGGTGCTAAGCAATGCAGTAAGAAAAACTGCAGTATAAATTTTGAAATGGCATAGAAAAATGGTCATTACTTATATCACTTCTTTTTTTATCCACTTATCAGCTGATGGACATTTGGGGTCTTTCCACAGTTGGGCTTTGTTGATAATGCTATGGACATCAGAGTGCATGTACCCTTCTGAATATGTATTTTTGTATCCATTGGGCATCCTTGGGATTTGAAGTGAGCTAAAAGTTATTAAAATACATTAAATACTAATTAAGTGCCAGGATTTGTGCTCAGTACTCTCTCTATATTATTTATTTTAATATTTAAATATTTTATATTTATAAATGTTTTAATAATAGATGAGGAATTTGACATTAAGAGTAGAAAAGTATTTTGCCTAAAGTCACTTAGCTACTAACTAGGAGAGACATGTTTTTTGTTTTTTTGTGTTCAAGTTTATTTATCTTTTTTTAGTAATCTCTACACCCAACATGAGGCTTGAACTCATGACTCCAAGGTCAAGAATTACATGCTCCTCCAACTGAGCCAGCCAGGTGCCCAGAGAGACAGGTTTTGAACCAGTTCCAGAACCGGAGCTTTCAATCACTCCATTATTGAAGTGAGGTCACTGATGGGCAAGTCTTTGAAGACAAGGATGTAAAAGGCAGAAGGAGCAGGTATAATTGAGACCATTCTCAGAAAATAAGATTTTAAAAAGCTTTTTATTATGAAAAATTTCAAACACTTATTAAGTTATATAAGTAGTATAATGAACCCCCATGTGCCCATCACCCAGCTTCAACAACTATCAATTCAGGGCCAGTCTTATTACACCTAAAACTCCTCTTCCCCTTTTAAGCAAATTGCCCACATTATATAATTTTATCTGTAAACTGTTTATAATTTTTTTTATTGTTTATTTATTTTTGAAAGAGAGAGAGAGAGAGAGCGAGAGCACGCACAGGGGAGGGGCAGAGAGAAAGAGAGGGAGACACAGAATCCAAAGCCAGCTCCAGGCTCTGAGCTGTCAGCACAGAGCCTGACACGGGGCTCAAACTCACAAACCGTGAGATCATGACCTGAGCTGGAGTTGGCTGCTTAACCCAGGGCCACCCAGGCACCCCTGCAATTTCTTCTTCTAAGAATAGTAATAAGAATTTTTCAAAAGTTCTTTTATCTTCCCTGAATTATAATGTCTATTCCAGGGTCAGTTATTTTATTTGTTCACCCTCTTCCTCCTCTTGTGTGTTCCTGTTTTCCCTCTAGTACACTTAAAAATATGAGGAGAAGAGTAGTTTAATCATTATAGGTTGGTTTTGTTTCCTTTGGTTAATTTTGTTTCCCCAATAGGCCACTCTCCTGAATGGGAACATGGAAGCACAAGTTCTATGTAGGTAGGTAGTATGTGTTATTTGATGGGCCTCACCCTCAGGTACACAAGGAACATGAAAACACATTTGAATCCCTTAAAATTGAAATAAAGTGGGTTTTACTCTGAAGTGATGAGACCCACATCAGAAGCCCTAGCCTTGGGGCGCCTGGGTGGCCCAGTTGGTTAAGCGGTCGACTTCGGCTCAGGTCATGATCTCGTAGTCTGTGAGTTCGAGCCCCGCGTTGGGCTCTGTGCTGACAGCTCAGAGCCTGGAGCCTGTTTCAGATTCTGTGTCTCCCTCTCTCTGACCCTCCCCTGTTCATGCTCTGTCTCTCCCTGTCTCAAAAATAAATAAAACGTTAAAAAAATTAAAAAAAAAAAAAGAAGCCCTAGCCTTCTGAGATAATTTTTACATTTCTTTAGAAAGCAGTTCCCTTCTGAGACTGGAAGGCAAATACACTTGTTATTACTATATGTATGCTATACAGGTGGCAGGATGGTATAGGGGCCAATTATTGCCCATGTTGTTTTATGGACAGTTTTTAAATTAATTATCTTGACCATTATTCCATATACCACCCCTACTTTTCATACCTGCTAATGTTAGCTTGGAGCTATGATTGAGCTCTACCAGGAAGAATGCATTTGCACTGAAGCTTTCACTACCCTGGTTTGTCTATCAATATAATCTAGGGGCACCTGGGTGGCTCAGTTGGTTAAACGTCTGACTGTTGGTTTTGGCTCAGGCCATGATCTCACATTCCTTGAGTTTCAGCTCCACATGGGGCTCTGTGCTGTCAGCACATAGTCTGCTTGGGATTCTGTGTTTCCCTCTCTCTCTGCCCCTCCCCTGCTCACTCTCTCAAAATAAATAAATAAACATTAAAAAGTATATAATCTATCTGCTTTCTGCCTTCTAAAAACTCATCAACATCTTGGGTCTACTGATGGTTCATCCTCTGCCAGGGCTGTTACACATTTATTCCCTGTTTGTACTTCTTTATAGTCATTTCAAGAAGCTTCTCAATGCTCTTAAACTTGATGCCCAAAAGTGAATACAGTACCTCAGACAACATTTCACACTTTCTGAAGGAAAGATTGCCATGAATGACCATTCAAATATAGGCATTTATAGCAGCTACTCTACCAGCTCAGCTGCCCCAGCATTTACACTGACCCTCTGTTGCCTCTATCTTGTGAGAACCTAAGCAGAGAACTACATTTTCTCTCTGGAGACCCCCCACTGCAGATACCTCTATGGTCCTTCTCTAATCTGCACGGGGGTTCTCTAGGCCTGCTATTCAACTATCATCCTAGGACTTCTTTTCACCCGCTTCCATGTTTCCTGGCTTCCTTATCTTCTTTCTTAGTTTACTTTCTTGGTTTGCTTGAGTATACACAATAGGAGCTTCCTAAGAGATTATACAGGATGAATACATTTTTTGAATCTTTATACATATGGATATTTCTTTATACTTGAATTTTATTAACAGTTTTACTAGATTTAGAATTATAGGCTGCAAACAATTTTCTGGCACACATTTGAAGGCATTAATATTTACCTTCTGCTGTTGCTGCTGAGGAGGCCAATGCTATTCTGGTTTTTGATCCTGGTATATGATCTTTTATTCCTCACTAGAAGCTTGTGGGATTTTCTTTTTTTGTAATTTATTATTTTTTTAAATTTAATTTCAAGTTAGTTAACATAAAGTGTAGTCTTGGTTTCAGAAGTAGAACCCAGTGATTTATCACTTCCATATGAGCACCCAGTGCTCATTCCAACAAGTGCCCTCCTCAATGCCCATCACCCATTTAGCCCATCTCCTACCCACCTCTCCTTCAGCAGCCCTCAGTTTGTTCTCTGTATTTAAGAGTCTTTTATGGTTTACCTCCCTGTTTTATCTTATTTTTCCTTCCTTTCCCCTATGTTCATCTATTGCATTTCTTAAATTCCACATATGAATGAAACTATATGATAATTGTCTTTCTCTGACTGGCTTATTTCACTTAGCATAATATGCTCTAGTTTCATCCATATTGTTGCAAATAGCAAGACTTCATTCTTTTTGATCGCTAAGTAATATTCCATTCTATCTATCTATCTATCTCTATCTCTATCTCTATCTCTATCTCTATCTCTATCTCTATCTACCACATTTTCTTTATTCATCAGTCAATGGACATTTTGGCTCTTCCCATAATTTGGAGATTTTATTTTTAATTTTATAATTTTTTGGTATGTGGTCAGTCTGCCTTGTTAAGCAGGACTTCTCATGTGTTTTCATTTTGCCTTCCCAGGGAGGCAGCAAGTATAGCAGAAAGAGCATTGATTTTGAAAAGTTATGCCTAGATGGATAGATGAGATGATTAAATAAAATTACATATGTAAAACATCTGACACATATTGATGCACTGCCCCCTTTATACACTTGAGGGCTGCACCCAGATCTTATACATCCTTGTGATTCTCACAACATCTGGCACATACTGGGCACATGATAGATTTTCAATAACTACAAGTTGATGACTTAATGAGTCATAAACCTGTCTTTGCTGTTATTTTTCTGTAGGATTTTATTTATGATATTTATCTTTACTGTCTCAATTTGCATATTTGTCAAATGGACTTGCTTATTGTCATGGATGTAGTGAGGCTACAGTTAAGTGAATAATAAATATTCTAAAAAGTTAAAATCACTCTAACAGATGTCAAGTATTATGACTGACCTTCAGAGAGGTAAACAAGTAGGTGAAACTTCCTAGGCATATGGGAGACATCTTGTTTTGAAAACAAGCCCAGGCTAAATGACCTAACTTAGTGCCTAATGATAGATGTTCCTAATACAGTCAGCGGCATATTTGCCCATGTCACCTTCCTGAATTTTCAAATGTGACTGTCTTCCTCATTAAGAAACCAGGAAATGTCACTTTATTTCTACTGCTAAAAGCTATGCAGATAGTAGTAGAAAGAAAGATAGTGGATACTAGCTTCTGGTCTCAAAGCTGAATGAACTTTCCTAATTTTCTAAAACCCCATTTACTAAATCCAAAGGATTTAGGAAAAGAACTGCAGTATTTCCCATAATAAATAATGGAGAAGAGGCAGTTTATAATTCAGATATTGGTGAGAAATACACAGAAACAAAAGGCATTTTTGAATTTTGAGAGTCTAAGCAATAGAGTAAAAATAAAAAGTCATAGAATTAAGTACAGGCAGCACTGAAATTGCTCAGTCATGCAAAGAAAATTGTATAAGTAAAGAAATAAATGTCTATATCTAACAAGAATAAGGACAACCTGTATAGGATAGCAGGGAAATTAGTCTTCAGTTTAAACTTCTGTTATCAAAGCTATTATTATCTGTCGAGTGCTTTTCCAATTTCATTTCTCAGCAACAGGATCTTTATTTTTCAACTGGTATCTTACAGAACAGACAAATGTGAAGCTGTTCTTTTTGAAGTGAGAATATCAGAATGAGGGAGCCAGAACAAAACTCACTTGATCTCAATTCCCCCTGCAGCAGACTCCTCTAAGGAAACAGTTTGAAAATCATCAGTTTAAGTAAGGTGTTCTATTAGTTCAAGTAAAGTTTTATTATAGTATCCATGAGTAAAATAGGTTATGGGAAAATAAAAATTGTGTCAATTTCTAAAGCAGGGTTCTTGATCTGTTCCAGTACCATTAATCAAAGCATCAAATCTTAAACAAAGTGTGATCATCCTCTCTAACAGGTATAGAGAACAGACTCCCTTGTCAATTGGCTCTATTCTTTTTTGCTTCTGACATTAGTAAATGGCATACTAAAACTGTTTGAGTCTTTCAAACAACTAAATTCTAAGTTGGAAATGCCAGCTGCTGCTATGGAAGGAAGAAAAACATGTCTACTTGTAAAGAAGTTGAAAAATGTCTTCAACTTACCCAGACCACAAGGACATTCAAGAGATGGTCCATGTGCGTCCGTTTAAAGGTAGACTTTCCACAGTTCTGCATTAATTTGGTGTCTGGTCCTAAGTGAAACAGGAAGACCAGCTCTTAGAATCACTGAATACACTCAGAGGATTGAAATTGGATTGAAATATACCTTTATGACCACCTAATCAAACCTCTTGCCAAAGCCAGGGGATAAAGCCCTGGAGAAAGGCTCATACTTGGTGCCAATAACTCAAAAAATAAACATTTTGTTTCTAAGGATAATCACAACTATTTCTGCAAAGTGCACCAATCCTGATTCCTCTTTTTTTGGTACCTCAGAGAGTCTAGTTTTTTATAGATGAGTTAAGTCAGAATAGGAGCCATAAGCTTATTCCTTTTTAAGTTTTTATTTTAATTCCAGTTAACATACAGTGTTATATTAGTTTCAGGTGTACAGTATAGTAATTCAACACTAGGAGCCACAAGCTTCATTCTCATCATCATCTGGTTTATTTAGCTTGGGAAAGAGATTTTCTGATAAAGAGATCTCTACCTTCTTTTGAGGAAAACTACTGTTGGGCCAGGCTCTATTTCAAGTTTCTACTTGGGAAAGGAAGAATGGAAAATGCAATGGCAGTGACTTCTGAGATGGAAGCTGGGGCTTTTCTGGGGCTGAGAGACAGAGATTGTATTTCTTCATGACAGGGCAGATGGTAAATAGAAGTAAAGAGCTTTAGTGAATATTACTGACCAAAACATAAGCAGTTTAGAAGAAAGTATAAGTAGCAATTTCTCTGGCCTTTACCATCTGATTGTTATTTTTACATGTATTCTAATGAAGGAATTTCATTAATGTTTACACATGGGGGAACTAGAACTTCCCTGATAATGTAGGCAAACACTGAGAATGCAGGGCATAAGCTATGCCATTCTTTCCTCTCAAGCATTTCTTGAAGGGCTTGAAGGGATGAGAAGTTTGGCTCAGAGCCAGGCAGCTACAAGGGGCAGAATCTTCCAAGGGTCCTTAGAAAGAATGACCTTACCACAAGTTTCAAGGAGGATGTGGAGATCACGGTTGAACCTGGGTATCATGTAGCAGGAAGAGCAACTAAATTTTGCACTGAATACCTCAAGATGCTCTTAAGTGGTTATCAGTTCTCTTCTGCTCTGAGTTTCCCAAAGCCCCAAAAGATTTTTTGCTACCATGTAAACCAAGAGTCAGAGGGAAACCTTAACTAAATTTGTGCTGGTTGGCAACCTCACTGCTATTACTTTAGGGAAAAAAACCTTTTGCTGAAAAATGAGCTTTTTATAAATGGCAATGTATAGGGGTAGCTGCTGAAGTACAGTGAAGAAAATAAGTGTACTTCAAATCTTTGGGGTTTGAGTCTAGTCAGCCTAGAAGCCACCATTATAGCTCAAGAACCAATGAAAAAAAGTTCTACTAAGGCCTCCCTGGACTCTTAGGCTTCTTTCTATGGCTTGGTTCCAATTATTTTCCACAGAAGTGAGGCATATAGGATCTTCATGTCTAGGAGTGAATTCTCTAGAAGGAGAGCTCTGAGTTGAATAGTATTCACTGTGGTAAATCTTCCTTGATGCTATCTTCAGTGTTCCCTATCTGCTTACTATGGTTGTTGTCATCAATTTCCATTGTTACCAAGTACACAGGGTAGGTAGCAGAGAAGCTTCTTCCTCCATTTTCCTGAACCACCAAGAATAACCCAAGAAAATCCCTCACTAAGCATAAGGGATTATAGTTCTAAATGACATCTCAAGAGTGGCCAATTCTTGGGGTGCTTTGGTGGCTCAGTCGGTTGAACGTCTGACTTCGGCCCAAGTCGTGATCTTATAGCTCGTTAGTCTGAGCCCCGCATTGGGCTCTGTTTTGACAGCTCAGAGCCTGGAGCCTGCTTCAGATTCTGTGTCTCTCTCTCTCTCTCTGTCCCTCCCCCACTCACTCTGTCTGTCTCTCTCTCTCAAAAATAAATAAAAACATTAAAACATTTTATAAAAACAAGAGGGGTCAATTCTAATGATCCACACTGCTTTTTCTCTGCCATGAATCCCTCACATTTTATTTCATATTCTTCTCCATAATGAACACTGTGTGTATTCTCTCCTGGGAGTAATCCATATATATACTCTCTCCTTTCACATGTTCCCCTTTTACATGTTAATTCCATGTATACTCTTTCTATGTGTATACCTTCTCTTGTGTCCAGATATGATCAGAAAGACTTATAAATGTCCTGTGGTCTTGCAACATAAAGACTTCCTTTAACAAAGGCAGAGCTAATAACATTGGCAGCTCATTGCTTGGGGAAAAAAAAAATTTTTTTTCCTAAGAAAAAAGTTTTTTTTTCTTAAATCTTTCATCCATCCATCTACCTCCCTCCCTTTCTATCTGTCTCAAAGCCATAGTGTTCTGATATATCTCTGAGTCCCATATCTACAACTTAGAAACTGAATAAGCACAAATTGGTCATGAATGGAAGTCTGCTGTGACTCTAAGGAGACATACCAGTATAAATCACCAAGCCATAGCACCAATCTGTATTCCTGATGATGCAGCCTCGGAGTAGCAGCTTGTCATGGTCCAGGGTGAAGTCTTTTCCTTTATAAGTCAGTATTCCTGTGAATTTGTCCAACTTGTTATTGGGAGACTCACACGTCACTTTTCCTGAAGAAAAATTAAGGAGAAAGAGTCCTGGCTCTGTAATCTCAGGCCTTTCCTAACAGGACAGAAAGAGGCTTAACAAACAAGAGGAAAGAACATCCCTCTTTCAAAATACATACATCTTTTTCCTATCCTCTCTTAACTGCTGCCCATTGATTAGCAGCTCCCTTTAGAAAGGCGGACAAAGGTTTCTGGGCATCAAAGAAGAGTAATTCTGTATGTGACATGGGTCATTCAGAGAGAGAAAAACCCACATGATAACTTATCACCATCAGTACTACCAGGTAATATGAGCTCTGAATCTGAAGAAATTAAAAAACTACTTAAAGCAAATCTAGCATTTTTCTCAAAGTGAAATAATTTGGCTTTTTCTTGATTACTAAAATAGAATATGTCCTTTTTACAAAGGACGTATACATATACAATACTAAACACGTATACAATACTAAAAGCAGACAGGAGAAGGTAAAATTGCCTAGAGATAAGTGCTGTTAATCTTTTGAAGTACATCCTTCCAACTTTTTCTATACATGTACTCATAAACATATATGTTTCCAAAAATAAGCTTATGTTATATATACTATACAGCCTACTATAATCGTTTTCTTTCACTTGTTAACATGTTGTGGATATTTTTTCCATGTGACTAAATACCAACTTGCATATTGTTCTTACTAAGTTATGTAGAATTCAATGTATGGATGTGCCATACTTTATTTAACCAGTCCTCTATGGATAAAAATGTGGGTGGGTGAGTGTACTTCCTAACTCACCATCAAAGGCAGAAAGCAGCTCCAGGTTATCTTCCAAATCACTGGTGACTGGGATGGCCTGCTTCACTTTCAGGTTGGTTTCACTATAGCAAAGGACACATAGTCACCAGAGCACAAGCCATACATACACCAGCAGCCTAAGTCTTCTTCTTCTTTGGATTGCAGGAAATAGATATTGCCAATAGAGCTTGGGCTATAGGTCTGAGCTCTAAGAGTGACCCCCACTGTTCTCTCTCTAGGACAGTACTGAGGTAGATGGCTTCACAAGGAAGCTGAGCATTAGCCCACTCACTCCCCTATCTCTCTGCTCTCATTCCCTGCAATACACCAGTAATATTTTAACCAATCCAGGAAATCTTGCTGGTCAGGTGCTCTACATGAAGCTGAAGAGACATCACAAAACAACCTGAAGGTGGCACCTGCTCCCTTCAAGAATAAGAAGCAGGTCTTTTAAGAAGCTTGCACATACTTCCAAGTAAACATACTCCTCACCTCATAAATATTTATAGGACCCATGAAGGAATCCCAATTAACCATTTGCTGATACAGGAATGCATAGAGACAGAAACAAAAATGGAAGCCACATTTCAGAAAGCTTGGGCACCAAGAGGAATAGTTGTAAGAATGCCACTGATACAAAACTCCACAGGACAAGCTCCTGAAGATGGCCTCTATCCTCCTAAGACCTTAGCTTTTGCACGGTAATGAATTTGTAATTTAAATCCTTTACAGAACGTGGTATTTTATCAGTAAATAATTACCTCCATACTCATCCTCCCCACCCCCCAAACCTCCACTGGAAACCTTGGAACTCTATTCAGAAATTTTACAGTCCTGTTTACCTCTTTCCTGCTACTCAGCATTACTGAATACAGTGAGAGTGCCTCCAGTTTAGAGATGGAGAATACAGAGTTTATTCTGCACCCAGGGGATGCAAGATTGTTGCTGCTAAGAGCTCAGTTTTAGACTTGAAATCCCAAGGATCTGGCCTCCTATTTTCTCTTATCTGGATATATCTAGTATCTTTGGCACTTCCATCTGAGAATAAAATTCATTCCCTGCATCATTCTCTCCCTCAGTGAGAAATTCTCTAAGCTGGCTCAATGGTCTTAAAATGACCATCAGGAAAGAACACTTACCCATCAAGTTCTGCTGTTTCTATATACGTCAGACTGTAAGGCTCACTGCTAGAGAGTAATAGTATATCAGCCTATGGTCAGAAAAGTCAGAGAAGATAAGGAAAGCAGGAGGGCAGACTTTTAATATTACAGTGGCAAAAAAAGCAATTACCCCAGAAACAGATATTCATCCTAAGAATTTTACAGATATTTGGTTTACACTCTTTGTCTAGGATCCACTGCTGCTACCACACTCACCCTCTCCTAAAGCTAGTCATTCTTTATCTGTAGCTATGGTGGGAGACAAACAAAAACAAACTTCGTACAGGAGCTGTTCATCTCCAGATGCACAGTGAAGCAGAGGTCATCAAAAGCAGTAGCAGCAGAAGTGCTGAGAGGGTTCCTCTGTACCCACTCAAGTCAAAAAGAAGAAACCACCATGCACAGAGGTACTCACCGTGACAGGCTGATTATTTCTTAGTTTTATTATATCTCCCACTTGAATATTCATCCATTTGTCCTCCTTTATCCTGTAAGAAAATGTGCCTTGAATGCCTGTTCTGAGAATTTCCCATAGCCCTGCTTTGACAGTCAAGAAAAGAAATAAAAAGAAAAAAGCGGAGATGAAGTCAAGGCTTATAGAAGAACCAAAGTGGTTTGTGATGCATCCTTGCTATAATCAAGAAGGGGGCCCATTTCTCTTGACTTCAGGTTATAAGGATTTTCTAAAACTCTTTAAAATGCATATGTAGTCATATACACCCCTAATTATTCTTTAACTAAAAGTAATACATGCATATGGTAAAAAAAAAAAAATAGTTCAAATAATAAATAAGCATGTAAAAAGAAAAATTCTCTCTCCCCAGATTTTAGTTTTGCTTCTCAAGGTAGCAAACGCAAATTTTTGTATTTGTTTCTAGAAAATATCAATCCAAATGATACAACATATACATTTAAAAGTTATACACTAGAGGGGCATCTAGGTGGCTCAACTGGTTAGGCGACTGACTTCGGCTCAGGTCATGATCTCTCAGTTTGTGAGTTCGAGCCCTGCGTTGGGCTCTGTGCTGACAGCTCAGAGCCTGGAGCCTGGAGCCTGGAGCCTACTTCAGATTCTGTTCTCCCCCTCTCTCTACCCCTCCCCTGCTCACACTCTGTGTCTCTCTCTCAGTAATAATAAATAAACATTAAAAATTTTAAAAAAATAAATAAATAAAAGTTATATACTAGAGGGGTGCCTGGGTGGCTCAGTTGGTTTAAGGGTACCACTTCTGCCCAGGTCATGATCTCACAGTTTGGGAGTTCGAGCCTCAGATCAGGCTGACAGCTCAGAGTCTGGAGCCTGCTTTGGATTCTCTGTCTCCGGTTCTCTCTGCCCCTCCCCAACTCGTGCTCTGTCTCTCTCTCTCAAAAATAAATAAACATTAAAAAAAATTTTTTTTAAGTTATACACTAAATACAGGATTTGCTGCACTTTGCATGTTTCATGTAATAACATATCTTGCAGAGTACTTATAGAAGATATGGCTCATTCTTTTTGATAGATAAAATGTATATCCTATCATATATGGTTGTACCAATATTATTTTCTTATGTTAAAATTGGATTACTTTTGACCCCTCAAATCCTCACTTCCACAAAAGGCAGCTGGCAGTAGGAGCAGATTCTATAATACTACTGGCTCTTTCCCCTTCTGTTTTTTGTACCTCAATTTCCCCAATTGCATACAGCCCATAAATCCTTCCTTTCTGATAAAGAACGAAGCAAGATATACACAGTACCTTAAGAATTTTGGAAATATGAGCTACCTCTTTGTAACAATTCTGTTATGCCAAGCACCCAAAGAGCTGGCAAAGAGAAGGCACACCTGAATGCCATTGTATGTTTCACCTTTGAATGAAGCCTTGTTATCTGCAGGCATGACACACATCACCACTTTGCCAGAGCACGGGTTTTCCCAGGACACCTTTACTGGGAAGATAACTTCTTTGAAAAGGGCCAAATTTCTTTTATTTAAAAAAAAAAAGTCTTTTAATATAAATTCAGTTAGATAATCTTCTTCCACTTCCTGAGTTATATTTCTTTTTTAAAAAATATTTATTTTGAAAGAGAGAGAGAACACGCAAGTGTGAGCACTAGCAGGGTTGGGGCAGAGAGAGAGAATCCTGAGCAGGTTCTGCGCTATCAGCACAGAGCCTGTCTCGGGGCTCCATCTCACGAACTTTGAGATGATGAGCTGAAATCAGGGTCAGATGCTTAACAGACTGAGCCACCCAGGCACTCCCTCTGGGTTGTATTTCTTTAAATCTTATTCCAAATTAAATTTTCTCTGTATGTTATAAATGTAAGTCCTTGTTGTAAAACCATTATTTATATATCCTTGTATCTCCTTCTCTGGTTTATTTTTTTTTAAATTAAAAAAATACATTTTTTACATTTTTTATTCATTTCTAAGAGACAGAGACAGAGCACGAGTTGGGGAGGGGCAGAGAGAGAGAAGGAGACACAGAATCTGAAGGAGGCTCTGGGCTCTGAGCTGTCAGGACAGAGCCTGACGTGGAGTCCAAACTCTCAAACCATGAGATCATGACTTGAGCTGAAGTTGGTTAAGTGTCCAACTGAACCACCCAGATGCCCCCAAAATTGTTTTAAAAAATGTTTCTTGGGGCGCCTGGGTGGCTCAGTCGGTTAAGCGGCCGACTTCAGCTCAGGTCACGATCTCGTGGTCCGTGAGTTCGAGCCCCGCGTCGGGCTCTGGGCTGACAGCTCAGAGCCTGGAGCCTGCTTCCGATTCTGTGTCTCCCTCTCTCTGCCCCTCCCCCGTTCATGCTCTGTCTCTCTCTGTCTCAAAAATAAATAAAACGTTAAAAAAAAAATGTTTCTATTTATTTTTGAGACAGACAGACAACATGAGTGGGGGAGGGGCAGAGAGAGAGGAAGACCCAGAATTCAAAGCAAGCTCCAGGCTCTGAGCTGTCAGCACAAGTCCAACATGGGGCTTGAGCTCATGAGCTGCAAGATCATGACCTGAGCCAAAGTCAGATGCTTAACTGAATGAGCCACCTAGGCACCTACTTCCCTTGGTTTCAAGTGTCATCTTTATGCAGATAAAATATAATATGTTTACTTATTTTGTTACTAATTTTCAAACCTGCTATATAGTACTGAAGGGGAATAGCTACAAGAGTTGGAGAAAGACATCTGAATATCTGTTGTATTTTGCTTTACTTTGTTTTACTTTGCACTCTGTCAGCCGTCATTTTCACCAGTAAAACATGGCAAGAAGGACTACAACATTCTGGCTTCTCCTGAAGAATTAAAAGCTTCTATTTTATGATACAAGGAGCTGTCAAACTATTACCAATTTGTTCCTGAACATTATAACAATCATGTGTCCCAGATTTAGAAGAGGGGAAGATATTCCTTTCTGATTTAAAATATTCAGTACTGTTGCGCCATAAGCACATTTTTAATATCCAGGCATTGCATTCTAACTTCTGGTTTAGAAAATATGATCAGAGGGGCACCTAGGTGGCTCAGTTGGTTAAGCATCTGACTCTTGATTTTGGGTTAGGTCATGATCTCACAGTTCCTAAGATTGAGCCCCTTGCATCAGGCTCTGTGGCGACAGCACGGAGCCTGCTTGGGATATTCTCTCTTTCTCTCCCCACCCCCTCCCCTGCTCATGCTCTCTCTCTCTCTCAAAACAAACAAACAAACAAACAAACAAACAAACAAACAAACAAACCAAAAAATAGATCAGAGAGCTAGAGAAGGCAGTGTTTTGATTCCAGAAGAGATCATTCACATTATATTCTGTTTTATGTGAATGGTACCTCCTGAAGCTCTGTAACATACTGGTACTTTTCCTACTACAAACACTCATAAATGGTAGATATAATAAAGTGAACATTCTTTCCCAAAGCAAGGCTATGTTTACCACAAAGTAGAGCCAGGAAAAAAATTAAAAGGTCAGCATGTTCTGAAGTTCTTGCTCTGAGTGAGCGAAGGGATTGTCAATCTTAATGATTAGCAATTAGTTTTAATTTAGCTCACTAGAGGGATAGGGCATGAAGCCTTAGGATCTTGAGAGGCAGTGAGTTGGAACTAAGGACCCCTCATAAAGCTCTGAAAGGACAACAACATTAGGTAAAAGGGGGTCTAAAAAAAATCAACCCACTGGCAAGAAAGTTTGTCTATCTTACTCTAGAGGGTTGGGGGTCAGAGAATAGAGGATTCTCCCCTAAGAATCTGTAACATTGTGAGGTGTGGGATACAAATTTACAATTCCTCAAAATTAGGTTTCAGCAGGTGATATCCTTGAGTTACTTGGCAGAAGCAAACACAAAACCCCTCAGAAATGGTACAACCTCAACCCAGGACATTTAGAATTCTCATAAAGAAAATTCTACCAACAATGTGCTTGTAGCCAAAGTTATTGAGAAATGAAAATGACAGAAATCACAACTTGCAAAACCAACTTTTTCAATAGCAGCTCTACTGAAAACCATGTGTTCTAGAAAAGACAAGCCACTTTCTGAAACACAGACTGTTTCAATAACCAGCTTCACTGAGTGAAAAAGTCTAACAAGGCCCTGCTTGTGACCTCCCATCCTAAAACCACTCTATGGAAAATTCTTTTCCAATAGTCTTTCGAAACCCAAGTGCTCAAACTACTTGGGGAGTTCATTTGATGAAATCCATTTGGTCAGTAACTCCCTAGCCTAGCAAATTTCTAATACACTCAGTTTTGTCTTTTCTTTTTATTTCTATTTACTTTCTTCCTTTCTTTAAAATTTTCTTTTTTCTTTTTATTGTTATTTTAATGTTTACTTATTTATTTTGAGAGAGAAAAAGAGAGCATGCAACATGCTCAGCCTGAAGCAGGACTCAATCTCAGGACCGAGAGATCACGACCTGAGCCAGTATCAAGAGTCAGATGCTTAACAGACTGAGCCACCCAGGTGCCCCTTAAATTTTCTTTTTAATCATAATTGTATTTTTTGGTGGCATCTTATGAGAGGCTTCAACAGACCAAAACACTTGAGGGAATAATCCACCATGAGTAAGAATTAGCAGCCTCAATAAATAACAGAATTAAATGCCCAAGAACTTCACATAATAGAATTATATGATTAAAACCATAGCTCCTGGGTATTCTGTAGGGCCACTGTGAAAAAGACTGGACTTCAATTTTGAATTCCTTCAAGTTTGTACTAATTTGCAGTCATGCTACTGCGCACACTCGTCATTTTTTCTTTTATACAACCTTTATTGGTTGACTTCTTCCCTATCCCTTAAGACCTAGCATAGACGTTACCTCCTCCAGAAAGTCTTCCTTGATTTCTTTAACTAGCTATGATCATTCATTTTTTATTAATTCCTATAACTTCTTGTGTCTCTTATGACAGTCTTCATATTTTGCTTCATATAGGAATTATGTCTGCCTCACTGCTTTCCTGCCAAAGGTAAATTGCTCAAATTTTGTAGGATATCATCAAATATAAACATTTACCTATTGACAACACTTTAGATAGCTATGACCAAACACCATAGTGATGGGGTCAAAACCAATACTTTCTTTAGATTGTTAACACAAGATGACCTGATCAAAGACTATTTAGTAGAATGGCCAATAAGCCATGTCAGAATCTACTGATGTTCTAAAGACAGATTTCTATCTCCATGCTGACCACTGCACTAATAATAATCATTTATATGTCATAAATTGTTAATGGCCTTAATATATATTATTTCATTTTCATTTTTGCCACAATCCTCTAAGGTAGAGAATATTATCTTCACTTTATACATAGGAAATACGAGGCCGAGAGAGGTCTGAGGTCACATGGCAAATTCAGGGTATACTAGCTCTAGAAACAAATTCTTATGTTCAACCCTAGGTTCTTTTCACTGTCCTGAATTACCTTTCCAAAGCACTCAGCACATCTAGCTTTAGCAAGGACAACCTTAAGCCAGAGCTTGTCCTACCTAAACTGATTTCTCTACAACTTACCTGCCATTCATCAGCACCATTACAGAACGGTTGTTGACGTGATTGTCATTTTGGTGCCTTTTCTAAAATTACACAAGAAAATGTTCAGGAAATGGGAAAAGAGTAAATTGCATGTAGAAGGTTAATAGTTTAATATTTTGAAATATTACCCAATGTACTTCTTATTTATAATTTTTCTTTACCTCCCAAAGCCTTTCTACCATTAAAACCAGGGTAAGAGGCTGATTGTCTCAGAGAAGATGGGAAAAAGTCAGAAAAAGAACCAAGGGAGAAGAAAGAGACAAAATCTTGGTTTTAAATATCAAAAGCCAAAGCCTGGGGGAATGAGAACAAACAATTTAGTCAAAAGTCACAGAGGAGAGAATGAAAAATGATGGACAGGACTAGAGTCTCACACACCTTGGTAGGAGCAGGGAAAGTTAAGAATTCTCAAACTTTCCCCCACCATAGTCAACATATAGAAGCTTCTACAGTAGATACAATAAGGAAAGAGCAACAAAGATCTTCTATTCAAAGACCAAATAGAAGAGGGACCAATACAGAGCATGTACTGATGCTCACATGAATATTCTACTTCCAATTGAGGTTACTCCCTGGGAAAACGGCAGGACTATAAAAAGGGCAGAGAGAATCTTGAATTTGTCAGAATGCTTATCTTAAAGAAACTGAGTTCTAACCCAGAAGTAACTGGGTTATCCTGAATTGGCAAATCTAGCTTTCAGCTCTCAATTAAAAAGGTTCGGGATGGCGGGGTGGTAGTTGTGAGTTATACTGAGTTCAGTTATAGAGAAATAAAGTTATATTTTTTGCACATCTGAATTGTGACTAAAATTTCAACCACTACATGGCTAATTCTGGGTTTAAAAGAGTTGCAGAGTTAAAAGTCTAAAGAAACATCCTGCTTGCAAAGTTTGGTCTAAATCTATTCTGGTGGGGCACCTGGGTGGCTCAGTCAGTTCAGCGTCCGACTTTGGCTCAGGTCATGATCTCGCGTTTCCTGAGTTCAAGCCCCACATCGGGCCCTGTGCTGACAGCTCAGAGCCTGGAGCCTGCTTGGGATTCTGTGTCTCCCCCTCTCTCTGCCCCTCCCCTGCTTGTGCTCTCTCTCTGTCTCTCAAAAAATGAATAAATGTTAAAAAAAATTTAAAAATCCATTCTGGCAAAATCAGAAGGACTCTCTGAGGGAAGATGGAGGCAGGTCAACAGGTCTGACTTTCTAAATCCCACTAGCAGACCTGGTACTGGGGCGGTATGCTGACCATTTGATGTTGTAAGGAGCAAAGAGGATGCCAAGCAGCACTTGTTGGAAGC
Source organism: Panthera leo (assembly GCF_018350215.1). NCBI lineage: Eukaryota > Metazoa > Chordata > Mammalia > Carnivora > Felidae > Panthera > Panthera leo. The sequence goes on along the minus strand of NC_056691.1, from coordinate 57,087,316 downwards.
CAGTTTTTCCCTCCAAGGCCAGGAAAGGAGTTGGCCTCTGTTTATGTTGTGAAGTGCTCTAAAACCAGAGAGTTCCTAGCTGAGCATCCCTGACAGAAGTGAAAACTGGAAAGGGAAATAGGGAGAGCTAGAGAGGAGGAGGGGAATGTGGAAAGGGGAGAAGAAAAATAAGAACAGGGCAATGAGGGAGGAGTGGACAGGGAGGAAGGGAAGAGGAATATAAAACTTGGAGAAGGAAGAATGGAGGAAGAAAGATGAGAGAAAACTCAGAGAAAGCAAAGTGAAGGAAGAGGGGGATTATTAAAAAGGAAATGGAAGGAAGCCCGGAAAAGGGGCTAAATGGTGGCACTGGAAGACAGAGAACGGCCTTGCACTGCCCCTTTCTGGCCATGCATAGACTATCAATCTTGAGGCTAAGGGAATTACATTTTCTTCTGGGATGGTTAAGGAAGCAAGGAAACATCTCTTTTAATTCAGTGCTTCTTCCTAGCACTAGGTAGTTCTGGGAAGTCCCTTTTGACCCTCCAGCCAGACTAGGTCAGTGAAACACTAGAGGCCCAGGAAGCCACTTCACCATGTCATCGATGGCATCCTTCACTGCTGTTATGGACAACACCACCATCAGGGGGATCACAGTTGTGTACCATGCCAAGGAGGAGATCTGGGGAATCAACTGTGAGAGGGAAGGAGGGAGAAACTTAGGTTAGAAAGCTTAAAGGACAATGTATTTCACCTCAGCACCACCCCCACCACTTTCACCTCCACAGGTTCATAATGATTTCAACTATCATAGTTGTTTTCCACTGTTGTGGAAATATAAGTAATATAATATAGGAGTAAATATAAATAAACAACTCCCAAGAAAGGATGAAAGAAGAGGATATGGTAAGTTGCCACCCATCTGTACTGAACTTCACTACTTTTGTCTTGATGGCAAAGGGCTATTTCTCCTCTGATAATGAAGGTTCTGGCAAGGAGCTGTAGGGGTTGGGAGATAAAAGTGGACATCGGAAAACCATATCCCATCCCTCAGCACAAGGGGAAATGAGAAAATCTGTCCCTCTCTCCTAATTTGGGCCGACCCTGCCCTGCTTCCTTGCCCTGTGCTTATACTCTTATGTTCTAAATCATTCTCTTTTCTCAGAATTCCTCTGTTAGCTTTCTGTCAGGGAGGCTGGGACAACAAATGAGGAATGGGGTTGTAACTATGGTTGGGGTAAAGAGTCTGTGGCCTGCTGGGTCAAGCTGAAGTGTGGCCATGCAGCCATGATGAGGGAGCTCCCCTTCCTTGGGATTCAGTGAACTTGTCCTACTCTATAGGACCAGCCTGACATTCCAGCCCATTCATTTGCTGGTTATCCAAAGAGACATTTCTCAGTTTAGGGAGGGGAAGAACTGATTACACAACCAGGCCCCAGAGATACTGATAAAATGCTCTGTGGAAAAGGCCCCCAAAGTCAATACCTGGAGGAACAGCAAAACGAGGAAATATGCATTTGCAAGTCTCTGGAATTGTTCAAATAGGTTTAGGGGCAAGAAGTTAAAGACATTATATCTTGAGGTCTTGATGGTATTGTTCTGCAAGTAAAAGAAAACAAGTGCAATTAGAGGAACAAAAGACTCCACCTCCTAATCTTAACAAAAAAGACCAAAACCACTCCTTGAAACAGGAAAAAGCCATAGTTCCTCCACCATGGGGTGAGTGAGAAGGGGGGAAGAAGTGTTTGTCCCCTACTTTTCTTTGAGACCTAGAGAATGCAAAGAAGGCAAGGCTGATCAATATGGGATTATTCTGAGGCACAGAATTCTTTCTTTATTGATGCTATTAATAATAATGATAATAAAATCAACAATAAAACTTACATTTACTGAATATTTACTACATGCAAGGCACTATTCTAAGCATTTTATGTGTAGCAGTTTATTTAATCCTCATAACAACCCTCTGAGGAGAGTACTACATGATCACATTTTTGAGGATGAGGAAATTGAGGCACTGAGGTGAAGTTATTTGCCCAAGACCACATAGTTAGTTGCCGAGTTGGGACTATGCTGTCCCCTGAATCCCATAGCCATCCAAATGCCTTCCTTTCATAGAATCAGAGATCCTTTAGTGTCATCTTATGGGTGACTCTCTGGTCCTCCTTAGCCCTAAAAAGCAAGTCTGCCATTTGTATAGAGCTCTCTAATGAAGTTTTTCTAAGCCTGGCAAACTCAGTTTGGTGTGCTTTTACATATTGCTTTCAATGCTGAAGGATGTCAGATGCCAAAAGCAAATTACTCTTTCAACCTTAGCCCACTGGAGGTTCCTACAGTGGTCCCTATGGGAAGACACTTGCTTTTTACTTGTCCTGAGAGAGTCTGAATAGTTGTGGTTTATATGATTTTGCTGTGTGAAAATGAGAACTTGCTCCCTTCTCAATCCTGATCTCAGGATGTTGGCAGGACCATCTTACTTTCTACCTTTGTGTCTTCAATCATGTGACTTAAGATGTTAGAACTTGAATATAATAGCTCAAGAAAAGCAAAAGAATGAGACTAAACAATTTCCTAAGGATAGGGCTTCTCCCTACCTCCTCCATCTATAAGGCCAAAACAAAGGAAAACCCACATGCAGTCCTGAAGTAAAGATATTGCTCAAGTATGAAGAATCTTGCTGGAATCTGCCTTGGGAAAGCACCAGAGGCCTTCTCTTGGAGAATTAAAACCATTTAGTCCTAAGGTCAAAACTTGACCAGCAAGCCTAGATCCATTATTCAGTCAAGACTCACCCATATATTTCCCTAGGGAAGAGAAGTTTGTCATAGAGCTTAGGAGTTTAGAGATCTTAGTTAGAAACTAAGATTTCTTTGGTGTTTTCTCCATAATTTTCTAGTTAATAATCAGTCAAACACTATAGATTTCTCAAGGCTTGCTCTGTTTATAGCCCTATTCTGGGCTCTACTAGTGGAGCCTGAAAAAAATTAAAGATCTATCCCAGAGAAGCTCATAGGTCTGTCTTGAATGAAGTTCTAATTAAATGATTGCTATCAGCCCTTCTAACCCTGAGAATATGCTATTCTAACATGGAAAAAGTTTTCTTTGATCATGAAATACTCAGACTTTCTCAGTGTCTAAGTCCAGATGGTTCTGGTACTTGGAACCGAAGATCTTTTGATCTTTTGCCTTGCTGTAGCAGCTGCCCTTCACTACCGATTTTCCATTTGATTTTATAGCTGATTAATGTATTTAAGTTTCTACTCACTTTGTAGCACTTGTTTAGCAAACAAAGACAAAAGCCTTGCTGATTCTGTCTCAAGACAGAAATATCAGTATTTCTTTACTAACTTGGTAACTAGAGTATTTTGCTCTACTTTTAAATGCTAGGCCAGAAGTGGTATCTAAAGAATGTAGAACATCTGCTTACCTATGAGTTTCTTCAGTGTTTTGTTTTGTTTTGTTTTTTTGTCAGATGTGATAAAATTTAAGCATAACAGAGGTGGTAGATTTTGGTTTGGGCTATTTGGGCAGTGAAACCTGCCTGTTGGCTAAATGGGGGAATAGATAACATAAGGCCAAAGCCATAATGGGGATCAGTAGTTGAGGGCTGAGGAGAGGAAAAGGAGTAGGAATGGAAGAGAGTAGAAAAATAGGAGAAAAATGAGCAATGGGCCGTGGAAATGAAATGGTTGTTAAATATATAAGAATAGGTCAGATCTGCTTATTAATTCAGCATATATGTATCAAATGCCATTATGTGCCAAATATTGTGATACAAACTGTGGATGCAGAGATGAATGAGACTTATATCCTTTCTTCAAGGGGCTATAGTTTCTTGGACAAAGAGAGTTAACATTATTCACAAGTATATCTAACTCCCATAACCACCATGTAAGGTGAACATTATCAGGCCCTTTTCATAGAGGGAACTCAAGATCAGAGAAGGTAAAAAAAACATGCCTAAAAATGCAAGGTTAGTAAGGAGTACAGCTGTGCTCAAAAGCAGGTCTGTCTGATGCCAAAACCTAGCTTCACTTCTCTATAGTGCCTCTTATACATGCCTAGAAGGTAGAAAGGGGGGAAATCTGCTTCCATGACCATACTCTGAACACTGTTATTATCCAGAACTAACTCAGAAATCATAAACTAAAAACATTGCTTATATAACTGTAAATATCTAGAAACAATCCAAATGTCAATTTGTAAGAAACTGGTAACCTAAACTATGCTAAATCTGCATAGGAAATACTACGCAGGTGAAAAAAGAAAAAAGGAACAAGCTATTATGAAAGCATCTTGACAACTTAGGGTTCAGAATAGTGTAAGAAAGGGGCACCTGGGTGGCTCAGTTGGTTAAGTGACCAACTTCGGCTCAGGTCATGATCTCGTGGTTTGTGAGTTTGAGCCCTGCATCGGGCTCTGTGCTGACAGCTCAAAGCCTGGAGCCTGCTTCAGATTCTGTGACTCTCTCTCTCTCCCTGCCCCTTTCCTGCTCATGCTCTTTCTCTCTCAAAAATAAATAAACGTTAAAAAAATTAGTGTAAGAAAGTGGATTTGCTTTATTTACACAAAGCACTGAATTCCTAAGAAAGTAATAAAAGTGATTCCCTATAGGGGGCAGATGTGGGCAAGGATAGGTACTGGTGTATGAATTTTAAATACATAACTTTTATGAGCTATTCATAAATAAACAAGTGAAAAATGAACAGTCCAATAAAAAATGGGCAAAGATCATTAACAGGTAGTTTCCATAAAAAGAAATAAAAAAGTTTAATTAACATGAAAAGATTATTGAACTCACTCGAAATTAAGGAAAGATAGACAACAAAATGTTTTTTCATTCAAGAGCCTGGCAAAGATGAAAAAGATTGATAATACCTAGTTGGGCAGGAATATGGAAAAACAAGCAGTCTCTACTGTAGGTAGAAATATAAATGGATATAATCTTTTCAGGGAGAAGTCTGACATTGTGCATCACAATTTTTACTGTGTTTTCTTTTGGTCCAGCCAACTCACTTCTAGGAAATTCTCGTAAGATATATTTATATAAATGTGCCAAAATATATGTATAATGGTGTTCATTCAGATAAATGGTTTGCCATTTATCGTAGCAAAATACTGGAGACTATTTTTTGTTTTTTTGGAGGGGACACCTAGCTATGAATGGAAACATTTTATTTTAAGGTTTATTTATTTTTGAGAGAGAGACAGAGAGAGAGAGGGAGACACAATCTGAAGCTGGCTTCCAGCTCTAAGCTGTCAGCACAGAGCCTGATGGAGGGCTTGAACTCATGAACCATGAGATCATGACCTGAGCTGAAGACAGATACCTAACTGACTGAGCCACCCAGGCGCCCCTGAATGGAAACATTTTTAATGTTCATCAATAGGAGACTGGTTAAGTAAATTAAGGTATATTGATAAGAGTGGAAAACCATGCCACTATTAAATGTATTGGGTAGATCTATATGTATTGTCATAGATAGATGGGTAAGTGGAAAATAAAGTTGAACTATGGTTTCATTTGTGTAAGAAGCAACTATAGGATCTCTTTGCTAGAAGTGACATATGAAACCCCAAATCTGAGATCTATTCTCTCCTGAGCCTGGGTCATTAGAACTAATTTTGGTTGTTCTAAGACCTCACTGTACCAGCCCTTGTTGTATAGGAGTTTGAAAGTAGAATCTATGCTGTAGGATCTACATCTACAATGAATTCATGCCCCACTCACAAAGTGGAATATTAGAGAATACCAGCCCCCTTCTGAAGTAACTGGAGGCCCGATACTCACAGGATATCCAAACCTAGTATTGAATTCTCTGTTGTTGGCTTGCAGATATCTCTCTTGTTCTGAAAGAGAAGAGAGAAATGATAAGGATAGCCCTCTAAAGATCAGTCTGGGATGCTGACCACCAGTGAAGACTTCACTAAATCTTCACACTTTCTCATTGAGGATTATGTCTACAAATGGGATTTTCCTGGGGTGTCTGGGTGGCTCAGTCAGTTGAGTGTCTGACTTTGGCTCAGGGCATGGTCTCAAGTTCATAAGTTTGAGCCCTGTATCAGGTTCACTGTTGTCAGTGCAGAGCCTGCTTCAGATCCTCTGTCCCTCTCTGCTCCCCGCCCCATCAAAAATAAATACACATTAAAAAAATTCAATGGGATTTTCTTTCTATTTGAAGAATCAAGAAATACAATAAAAATAAAAATCCTTAAGTGTTAAAGTTTTCTGGAGGCAAAATGACAACAAACTTTTGAGGACTTTTCCACCATGAATGCCTCTAGTAATTCTAGATTTTGTCTCCACAGACAATAGGATGGCCTGTACCAACATCACTGCTAAAGACAGAAACTCAGCCCTCTCTTATCAGTCAGTTCCAGCACCTTATTTTAAGGTATCTGAAGTTCTTCCCAAGGCAGTTTTACCTAACCTTGCTAATGAAATTTAAATCAATAAATTATTAATGATCATCTATTGCACACAGGCCAGTGTATCTGAAGCTGTGAGGGGATAAAAAGATGAGTAAGACACGGTCCCTGACTTTCAAGGGACCTGAAGTTTAGTGGGAGTGAGACTGATAACTACAACACATGCCAAAATCATCATATCAACATACAGAAGTGTTACGCACTATTTCAAATTGTGAGCCCATTATTGTGTTATGAAAACTCTTCAGATAGATTTTATTAATAGACTTTTTTGTCCTGAGTGAAACATTCCTATAGTCTCTTCAATTCTGCATTAGTTCAATAAGCATTTACTAAGTTCTTGCCAGGTGTCAGGCTTCATGCTAGGTCCTAGGGTTACATTATTCCTGATCATACTGGGATTCCTATTCCTAAAGGGGGAAGACAAACATTAAAAAAAAAAATCAATCTAATGTAAAAGCAGTGATATAGGTAAGAATAGGGTGTTGCGGTGCACAGAAGAGAAGAAAGTCAAGGAAAGTGGGATATGCAAGTGTTTCTAGAGGAGAAAATATCTTAATTATTTAAATGAATATGGTATGAGTGTTTCCCAATTTTCTTGAGCTTGAATGGTATATATACCAAACAACCCAGAATTTGGCCTGAAGAGGTGACACTGCTGCTAAGCTTTCTACACTTAGTGCTCCTAGAAATTCCCAGACTGTTTCCACAGAATTTGTCTCCTCAGAGAGTGCGTTCTAGCAACCCATCTGCTTCCGAATTATACTGAGTATCTATTTTCTTCCAGCCCTCTAATGTCTTTGACTCATGGCTTCCAAAATTACAAAGAAATTTCCTTCTTTGGTTCTCAAAGATTCTTCCTCTAGGCTAGAGACTCCTACCTGACCTTGAATTCACTCACCTCATCCTTTAATAGAAGTCTCTGGCCCCAGGTCCTAGAAACTTAACACTGCAACTATTAAATTTTTTTTTTTTTGGAGATATAACTCACATAAATTTCACCACCTTAAATTGTACAATACAGTGGTTTTTAGTATATTGATGAGGCTATGCAATCATCACCACTAATTCCAGAACATTTTCATCACCCCCAAAAGGCCCCCCAAACCCATACTTCTAAGTCCTTCGTTTCCCCAGTCCCTGGCAAACACTAATCTACTATCTGTCTCTAGGGATTTTCCTATTCTGGATATTTCATATAAATAGAATAATATGTGGTCTACTGTGACTGGTTTCTTTCATTCAGCATAATATTTTCAAAGTTCTTTCACATTACAGCATGTATTACTATCTCATTCTTTTTCATGACCGAATAATATTCTATTCTATGGACATGCTGCATTTATTTATCCATCATAAATATCTGCCTTTTTCCATCTTTTGGCTATTATGAATAAAGCTGTTATGAACATTTATTTGTGTACAAGTTTTTTTGTGGACGTTTTCATGTCTTTTGGATATATACATGGGAGTACAATTTCTGAGTCATATGGTAACTCTATGTTTAACTTTTTGAGGAACTGCAAAATGGTTTTTCACAGTAGCTGCACTATTTTACATTCTCACTCACAACATAGGAAAGTTATAATTTCTCCACATCCTCACCAATGCTTGTTATTTTTTTTTTTTAACTATTTGAATGGACATGAAGTAATATCTCACTGTGGTTTATTTTATTTTATTTTAGACAGAGAGAGAGAGAGAGCATGAGCAGGGGAGGGGCAGAGAGAGAGGGATAGGGAGAATCTTAAGCAGGCTCCACACTCAGCCACCCTGGGATCATGACCTGAGCTGAAATCAAGAGTCGAACGCTCAACCAACTGAGCCATACAGGCACTCCTCATTGTGCTTTTGATTTTCATTTCCCTAGACTAATGATGAAGTTGAGTATGTTTTCATGTGCTTACTGAACATTTATATATTTTCTTTGGAGAAATGTCTGTTCAGGTTCTTTGCCCATTTTTAAACTGGGTTGTCTTTAATAACTCTTAACTGAGTTATAAAAGTTCTTTACATATTCTGCATAGAAGTCACTTATTACATATACAATTTGCAAATATTTTCTCCTACTCTGGTTTTAAATGCCACTTTTAGGGGAGTACCTGGGTGGCTCAGTCAGTTAAGTGACTGACTTCAGCTCAGGTCATGATCTCCTGGGTGTGTGAGCCCCATGCCAGACAGGCTCTGTGCTGACAGCTCAGAGCCTGGAGCCCACTTTGGATTCTATGTCTCCCTTTCTCTCTGCTCCTCTCCTGCTCACACACTCTCTCTCTCCTTTAAAAATAAGCATTCCTTGGGGCGCCTGGGTGGCGCAGTCGGTTAAGCGTCCGACTTCAGCCAGGTCACGATCTCGCGGTCTGTGAGTTCGAGCCCCGCGTCAGGCTCTGGGCTGATGGCTCGAAGCCTGGAGCCTGTTTCCAATTCTGTGTGTCTCCCTCTCTCTATGCCCCTCCCCCGTTCATGCTCTGTCTCTCTCTGTCCCAAAAATAAATAAAAAACGTTGAAAAAAAAAAAATTAAAAAAAAAAATAAAATAAAAATAAGCATTTCATAAATAAATAAATAAATAAATAAATAAGCCATTTTTACAATGTACTACATTCTAACATATTGAATGTGATTCCAGGTTTTCTATCATGTTCTACTGTTCTACCCATCTTTTAAATTATATAACTTTTAATACAGGATAGAAAGTCTTCTATTTTTACTTTTTAAATGTTTGTTTATTTTTGAGAGAGAGAGAGCCGGAGAGGGGCAGAGAGAGAGGGAGACAGAGGATCTGAAGTGGGCTCTGCACTGACAGCAGAGAGCCTAATGCGGGGTTCGAACTCATGAACCATGAGATCATGACCTGGGCTGAAGCCAGACGCTTAACTGACTGAGCCACCCAGGTTCTCCACAGGTCTTCTTTTTTAAAGTCTTCTTGGCTATTCTTGTCTATTTTCTCTTCTGGATAAACTTCAGAATAATTTTGTCCAGGTCCCTCAAAACTGGAGTTTTGATTTAGAGACAAAGACAGAAAATTGTATTCACCAGAATTCTGGGGATGAATGAAAGTGGGCTATCAGATGTGGCAGAGCTACCCCCATGTGAAAAACAGTCAGGTCTGAGAAACGACACTGCTATTTCTCAAGAGGTTAAGATCATAGACTTTTTTTTTTTTTAAGTTTTTATTTTAATTCCAGTTAGTTAACATACAGTGTTATATTAGTTTCAGGTATACAATATGCTGATTCGGCACTTCCATACATCACCCGCTACTCTTCACAAGTGCACTCCTGAATCCCATCATCTATTTAACCCATCCCTCTAATCACTTCCCCTCTGGTAACCATCAGTTTGTTCTCTGTAGTTAAGAGTCTGTTGCCTGGGGTCTCTCTCTTTTTCCCTTGGCTCCTTTGTTTCTTAAATTCCACATATAAGTGAAGTCATATGGTACTTGCCTATCTCTGACTGCCTTATTTCACTTAGCATCTCTAGCTCCATCCATGTTGTTGCAAATGACAAGATTTCATTCTTTTTTTTTTTTTATAGCTGATTAATATTCCTGTGTGTGTGTGTGTGTATTGCATCTTTCTTATCCATTCACCAACTGATGGACACTTGGGCTGCTTCCATATTTTTAGATATTGTAGATAATGCTATAAATACAGGGGTACATGTATCCCTTTGGATTAGTATTTTTGTATTCTTTGGGTACTCAGTAGTGGAATTGCTGGATTGTAGGGTAGCTCTATTTTTAACTTTGAGGCAAAGTTTTCCATACTGTTTTCCAGAGTGACTGCAATGGATTGCATTCCTACCAACAGTGCACAAGGATTCCTTTTCTCCATATCCTCACCAATACCTGTTGTTTAGAACAGACTTTTGAAAAATAGCTGAGGAGACAGCCAATGATAAGACAAGGACTCTTATGGTTCTTCATGTAATTTCCTCTGTTCCTCCTTTAGTCATCAGCAGAAATTACTAAACAACATGAAGTCATAACATGAATAAAATTAAAAAAAAATTTTAATGTTTATTTTTCTGAGAGAGAGAGAGACAGAGAGTGAGACAGAGAGTGTGAGTTGGGGAAGGGGCAGAGAAAGAGGGAGACATAGAATCCAAAGCAGGCTCCAGGCTCTGAGCTGTCAGCACAGAGCCCGACGTGGGGCTTGAACCCACAAACCATGAGATCATGCCTGAGCCGAAGTCGACACCCAACCAACTGAGCCACCAGGCGCCCCACATGAATAAAATTTCTTATAGAAAATACCTAAGGGGCCAAAGTCTGCACATTGGGCAGTGCAAAAATACAGATTTATGAGGAAGTTCAGGGATTTATACAAATTATGGGAAAGGTGAAACTGGGATGTTTAGCTGCTTTTGCCCTAGGATATGAGAGATTATACAGATTAACTGGGATGAATTGACATTTTTGCACTATCAGTCCCCCACTCAGTGACACACTATATATCCCTGTGAGGAAGAGAGTTGTTGGTGTACCCCTGGGAAGCCACTCTTCTATGCATTGTGATCATACCTGTATAGTTACCTTGCTAGCAATGCATATGAGTCTTCCCTGGGCTAGGTTTACCATCTTTCTATGCACCTTGTAGTATGTTCTACTCAACTAGTGCAATTCTTTCTCATTATTTCATTCCAATGATTACAAGGATTATGTGAATAAAGATGGGGGAAGTTGAAACGGAACTGGTAGGACCTTTTGCTGTGCCTTGTTTTGGCTAGTTAGTGGCTTATTTACAACTTTGTGATATAAGACTTTCAGTTAACCATTGTAGCTTAGGTTTTCCAAAAAAGTAGAACATGTATGGCTTAGATAATTTAGCTGCATATAGGATTTAGAGCTGCTGGTTGGCCTATACTATTTGTGCAGGGACATTTTCAGTGGCCCAGATAACTGCCCGATTAGGGCAGAGTACCAGGACAGCATTGGTGTTTCTACTAGTGTTGAGGTTATCCAATCCCTGAGTAGGCTAATCTTCTACTGTGTTCATAATCAGCTCAGGCAATGATAAGTAAAATCAGTCTCTCCCATGCCATGTGCCCTTCTAATCATATCCAAAAGACCCAGCACAGTCTCTCTGTTTATTAAAATATATTTTATAAGTCTTGGGGCACCTGGGTGGCTCAGTCAGTTAAGCGTCTGACTTCGGCTCCGGTCATGATCTTGTGGTTTGTGGGTCTGAGCCCCACATCAGGCTCTGTGCTGACAGTATGGAGCCTGGTTGAGATTCTTTCTTTCTCTTTCCCTCTCCCTCTTCCTCTCTCTCTCCCTCAAAATAAATAAATAAATGTCAAAAAAAAGAAATGTTTAAAAAATATTTTATAACTCTTGATAAAGTTCTATTCTAATATTTTCTTATTGAATTTTGTATTTCTTATTAAATTTAATCCTAGATATTACTAATTATTTTTAACTTACTAAAGGTCTAACAGGTTTTTCCAGCAACTCATCTGGCTGCAGTAAGCTATTTTCTCTAAGCCCACCAAACCCTAAGAGATACATGGAGTCCAGGCTCTGCACAGAAATTTAATACATACCTCCCTCTTTGAGTTTGAGAGTAAAGCAGGGGCACCTAGGTGGCTCAGTCGGTTAAGGATCCAACTCTTGATTTCAGCTCAGGTCATGATCTCACGCTTTATGAGTTTGAACCCCACTTTAGGCTGCATGCTAATAGCATGGACCCTGCTTGAGATTTCCTCTCTCCCTCTCTCTCTACCTCTCCCGCACTCACTCACACGTGCGCACATGCATGCATGCATGCTCTCTCTCAAAATAAATAAACTTAAAAAGCAAAAAAAGAGTCGAGTAAAAGAGGTAGATCCCAAAGTTCAGAGCCTGAGCTGGTGGAGACAGACTGAAACTCCATATTGGGGGCAGGATTAACCTTTACATAGTTCTGGCTCGTTGATACCGGATCTTCCATGAAATAAGAGAAAGAAGAAAAGAAAGGAGGATTTCCATCAGGAAAGGAAGAGGAATTGAGGGCTAGAAAGTCAGATTTCATAAGACACCACTAAAAAAGGAAAAGCAGGAATGATGAGAAAAATGGTTTAAAACATCAGTTGGCACAACCATCTAGGAGAAGAAATTCAAAGTCTGAGAGAGATAGAAGACAAGTGGAAGGAAAGAAAGTCATCTCTGAGATAATAAAGGCAGGAAGACAGTTATCAGACTGATTAATAAAAGATTAATTCAAGATTCTCTAGGGCTTGTGAATACCACTGAGAAAAGACAGGGATGACTAAGTGTTTTCCCTGTTACTTGTTAAGTCAAAGTTCATTTCTGTTTGGCTGAAACAAGAGTGACAAAATGTGAATTATGGATGAGAGGTTAGAACTACAGAAGACTGGAAATTAGCTTAGACAAGGAAAGTCTAAGAGACAGTCTCATTAAAGAGGTTCTGGCTATGGAATTCAAGGAGACAAACACCTAGTTGGACCTCTGGTAACTGGAAAATGTGTCTATCTTTGGTAACTAAAGGGTTAGTTTACAGTCTGTGGATTGAAGGCCTAGTTTCAAAAGGACATGTGCTGAGATGAGAGCTGGACTGTAGGTGGTAAAATAATTGAACTGAAAGGGCCAGAATACTGGTGAAGCCAGGCCACTTGGTATTATAAAATGTGCAGTGGACCTAGAGTTTAAAACTATGGCAGCCTCCAACAGGGGTTAATGACATGAGCAACTGAGGCTGCCAGGGTTCAAATCTCAATCCTCCACTTACCAGCTATGTAGCCTTGAGGAAGTTACTTAACCTTTCTGAGACTCATTTTTTTAGTCTGTAAAATAGAAATGATAATAATACCTACTCATAAGGTTACTGTGAGGATTAATAAATTAAGGAATACAAAGCATTGTTTTAGAACAATTCTTGATATATAAAAATGCTTAGAAAAATTTGGCTATTCTAGACTGGGCTTTGCGACTAAATTGTTAAGTGACTTAGGGCAAGTCACTTTCTACTTCTGGGTTTTAGTTTCCTCATATGTAAAATGGGGTAATAAAATCTTACCTAAAATGCTAATGTGAGGGTTAAATGAGAGGGAAACTATAAAGTGCCTATATAATTTCTGACACATCAAAAGTGCTCATTAAATGATATTTTTTTGTCCTTTATCTTATGCTATGTCAAGGAGATTCCATAACCATCACTGATACAGTTGTCTGTGCCTAATGGATTTTGAACTTTCAGCTATCTCCTGTGGATGTACAAAGCTAATCTAGCCAGTAGAGGAAGCCACAGTCCAGTGAGGGGAACTCTACTCAGTCCTTTGGTGGGATGGTAGTAGAAGAGAAGTGTCAAAATAGAAGCAGCCTCCGTCTTAATGTTTTGATTCAAATGCCAGGGTGATAAACTTAGCTCTTATGCAATCTTGATGTAATCCAATTTCAGGTTTTAGGTGGTTAAAGCTACAGAAGATTACAGATTAGCCCAGACAAGGAAGTGGCAGAAACTAAAAAGGAAAATGAAGTCTATAAGAGACAACTAGAGAAAGAGGCACACTGAAAACAAAGTAACCAGGAGGAAAAAGGAGGAAGGGAGAAAAAGAGAGGAAGGCCAGTTGGCGAGGTGGCAATCAGGTTTAGGATGATCTCAGCAAATATCTCCTTGCTCACAGTGAGAACTCAATCACAAATGGAATTTTCCAGCTAAGAGGAACAGTGAGATGATCTTTAGGAGTACAAGTCTCATAGATTAGTTATGTGCTCTCTCCTTACACTGCCAGACTCCTAAATCATTTAAGCCCAAGTGCTAGTGGGAGAAATTCAGCAATGACCCCTTATTGTCATTCTAGATCAATAGGCCTAGGTGATTTCACCCAAGTAACCTAATGTACGTAGCTGAAATTTTCCCATCTCTAAAAAAGAAGTAAGGATAACTGCCAGGTGAAGGATAATTGGCCAATTTCTGTAATTACTGGTCAGATTAGTTGGAGTCAGTTTACTTTAGGAAAACTCGTATTTCTTAGATTTCAAATGATCACAATTTATCCTACTGTAGTCAAATAGCATAATTTGAAACATTATATAGCTACCAGTAAATTTAGCTAACCATATGACTTCCAGTCTTGGCTACACACGAAAATTTTTATACTTCCTCTCTCCAGACTGCATCTCTTAGATATCTGGAGTTTAGCCAACAGATGATATTCCCATCTGAGGAATGGTACATAGATTAGCTAAATGACGTAGCAGAGAGTCACCATGAGCAAGGCTGGGTCTGTAGTCCTGTAGAATAAGCAGTAGCTCATTTGTTTTCTCATCACTACTTCATTATGTTTCAGGTTCATATTTATTTATAATACCATCTTCTCCCACTAAGAGCTACTTAAAGGTACAGATCATATATTTCCTTTAATTTTGTCTTTAAATCTCTGTATTCCACTACTTAGTTCAGCATTAGGCCTTGGATTAATGAAGATTCATTGAATGAAAAAGGACACAAGTGAATTGATATTTGAAAACATGTTTTATTAAATTGTGGTCAGATTTCTGTCTAAACCCCTCCAATGGAGGATAATCACCTCCTTCTTGTGGGAGTATCTACATAATCACAGAACAGCTGGGCTGGAAGAGAAACCTCAGCTAATTCTTTGTTGATCTTTCTAGGCTAAGGTCAGCAAACAGAAGGATATTCAGCATGGCTGAAGAGGGTGGGTAGAGTACAGTGTCAAAAAGAACCTGGAGACTCATACATCCCATAACAGGAAGCCTGCATTTCCTGAATAAGTGGCACAGCATCAGGAATATAGTCAATTATATTGTACGAGTGATGTATCAATGTATCCACATATTGGGACAGACGCAAGCTACACTTGTGGTAAAGAGAGCATGATGTACAAACCTGTCGAATCACTATGTTGTACACCTGATGCTAATGTAACATTGTGTGTCAACTATACTCAAATGAGAAAAAAGAAAGAAAAGGAAAGACAAGAAAAGAAAGAAATGAAGTTAAAAAAAAAAAAAGAGGTAAAACTGTTGAGGACCTGAAAAGGCAGGGGAAAAGGGAGAACAGTTTCAGACTGGAGGAAGCTGAAGAGCCAACAGGAGCATGTGTTCCTGGAAGGTGCAGTATGTCAAAAAGGAAGAAAAGACTATTAGGGAAGTTGGTGAAATTTAAATGGAGGTTGAATGATGATGTTATATTAATGCTGATTTCCTAACTTGGAGGATTATATGGTAGTTAAAGCAGCAAAGTATCCTCAATGTGGAGAAATATACACTGAAGTATTTAGGGATGGTGGGGTATCGTGGATGCAACTTATTCTCAAAAGGCTCACAAAACAACTGATTATTATATATAAATATATGTAGTATGTACACACATACACACACGGATGGAGCAAATGTGATAAGATAATAGCAATTAGGAATCTGGGTGAGGTGAATATGGATGTTCTTTGTAATACACTTGGAATTCTTTTGAAAGTTTGATAATAAAATCACATTTTCTTCAATTAAAAAAAAAAAAAAAACAACCTGGAGAGGAAGCTCACTAAAGTCCTGAATGTCATGAAAAGTCCAGTTCTTGAGCTACTATAACTCTTCTGGTACCTCTGCCTCTTCCCGTCTCCTCCATAGCTTCACTAATTCTTGGGTCTGAGTTGAGCAGAAATAAGGCTAGAATTGCTCAAAGGACAATCAAATAGTGATAAAAGAAAATGAAATAGTAATAAAACAAATAGAAAATCAAAATAGTAATAAAAGCAAAAACAAAACAAAACACCCCACCAAGTCCTAATTTATTAACACAGAACATTGGTCAGCTGCTACAATTCAGGATATGATCAAAACTAAAGGCCCTACCCACTATTCCTCTTGTAGACCTTTGGTTTCTTCCCTTTCCTTTCAAGGAAGATATTACTCTAGGCAGATGGAAGTTGGGAATGGTACTTTGACCCTCTGACATCATTTGCAAAGTTGAGCATGATTTTTTTTTTATCAATAAATCAATTTATCAATAAATCAATTTATTAAAGGTAAAATCAATCATGTTTGATTGAACTGCTAGATATCATTTTCATGGCTTCCTAATCATAAAATCTTCCTGGGATAGGAGATGAGAGATTGGGAAACTTACAATAAAGGCCATTAGTTAGAAACAAAAGGCCATTCACACAAAGCTGGATCTAATTGTAAATCCTGGTAATGCTAAAGAAGCAAGTTCACTCTAAGAGATTCAAAGTTAATCTTCTTTGTCTAGGGTTGCCAGATTTAGCAAATAAAAATACAAAAACAAAATATGTTCCAAATACTATATGGGACATACTTATTCTAAAATTTGTTTCAGTTTTTACTAAAATTCAAGTTTAGTTGGGCATCATGTACTTTATCTGGCTGCTCCTGTTACTGAGGTCAGGGAAAGTTCCTAAAAATTAGTTCAATTGTTGCTTTAAATTTTCTAAAGAAACATAATTCCACAAACTAACTCTAAAAACTTTAGATGTCTGTTTTATTCTAAATAATTTTATTGAGCTATACACACAATTCACCTATCCAAAATAAAATGTACAATTCAATAGTTTGTACTATGTTCAGAGTGATGCATCATAGATGTCTACTTTTTGTATTTGTTTAAATGTGGTATTGTATATGATTCTATTACTAAAGCTCTAAATGCCACAGTATCTGCTCTAAATGCCACAGTATCTATCCCCCTCCTCCTGTTTTTCCCATTTTTTTTCTGTCCTTTTCTTTTAACTTCTCTGACTTCCCTTTGTGATTACACTTTTTTCTTTAATGATTTTTCAAATAATCCAAAGTAACACATAAATGTGTTTTAACCATAAAAAGTCTAAAATCAGAAATATAAAGAGAAAAAATAAGTTTCCTTTCCCTTTTTCTCCCTTTCCCCAAAGAAACCACCATAAACAGATTGGTGTATATCCTTGGCAGAGTATTTATGTATAAACATATACATGTATACTTTCCAGGACAGAGGAAACTCTGTAAGCACTGTTCTAGGCAGACAATTTAGTAGAACCACACAATATATATCCCAAACAGTAAAGCATCAATTCAAGATAGGATATAAATAAGACTTAAAATGAATTGGAGAGACCCAAGAGAAAGCTTGGGTCACACAAAAGCTTATACATGAATGGTTATAGCAGTATTGTTCATGATAGCCCCCAAATGAAAACAACCCAAACGTCTATCATCAACTGATGAATGAATTGTGGTGTATACATACATTGGAATGGTATTCAGTCTTACAAAGGAAGGTAGTACTGATATATGCTACAACATGAACCTTGAAAATATTAAGCAAGAGAAGCCATTCACAAAAGGCCAGGCATTATATAATTCTATTTATGTCATGTCCAGTATAGGCAAATCAATAGAGATAGAAAGTAAATTAGTGGTTGGTAGGGGCTGGGGAAGGCAGGAATTGGGAATGAATGCTAATGCGTATGGGGTATCTTTTTGACATGAAAATGTTCTAAAATTAATTTATGGTAATGGTGGCACAATTCTATGAATATATTAAAAAATCACTAAACTGGGGGTGCCTGGGTGGTTCAGTTGGTTGAGCATCTGAATTCTGCTCAGGTCGTGATATCACAGTTTATGAGTTAGAGCCCCACGTTGGGGCTCTTTGCACTGATCCAGTGTGGAGCCTGGATCCTGCTTTGGATTCTCTGCCTCCCTCTCTCTGCCCCTCCCCCGCTCATGCTCTCTCTCAAAAATAAATAAAAAACATTTTAAAAAGTCACTAAATTTAGGGGCGCCTGGGTGGCTCAGTCGGTTAAGCAGCCGACTTCGGCTCAGGTCATGATCTCGCGGTCCGTGAGTTCAAGCCCTGTGTCGGGCTCTGTGCTGACAGCTCAGAGCCTGGAGCCTGTTTCAGTTTCTGTGTCTCCCTCTCTCTGACCCTCCCCCGTTCATGCTCTGTCTCTCTCTGTCTCAAAAATAAATAAACATTAAAAAAAATTAAAAAAAAAAGTCACTAAATTTTATGCTTTAAAAGGGTAATTTGGGGGCGCCTGGGTGGCGCAGTCGGTTGAGCGGCCGACTTCAGCCAGGTCACGATCTCACGGTCCGTGAGTTCGAGCCCCGCGTCGGGCTCTGGGCTGATGGCTCAGAGCCTGGAGCCTGTTTCCGATTCTGTGTCTCCCTCTTTCTCTGTCCCTCCCCCGTTCATGCTCTGTCTCTCTCTGTCCCAAAAATAAATAAAAAAAAAAAAAAAAAAAAAAAAAAAAATTTAAAAAATAAAAGGGTAATTTGATGGCATATAAGTTATATCTCAATAAAGCTATTATTTTTAAAAACTTCAGAAAACACTGTAAGAATTCAAGAAGGAAAGATGATGTGGAGGATGGGGGCAGGGGAGGCTGGTGGCTGGAACTGGTGAAAGAAGCTTCATGGAGAAAAACTTGCACTAAGCCTAAAAGATGAATATAGGTTCAATATAAAGGTAGGAGACAGGTATCTAGGCAGGAAGAAGAACCTAATGAAAAGTTTGGTACTGAAACCAGACAGGTTGTATGATAGTACAGAGGTAGGAAGAGTCTGAAGAAAGCAGGAGAAAAGACTGTAAAATCAGGTCTTTAATGTTAGGCTGATGACCTTACCTGAAAAGCAATCCCAGAAAGATTTTGAGCAGGGAAAAAAAAAACAAAAACAAAAAAACCAATAGAGCTGGAATTTCAGAAAATTAATATGATGAATTTACAGAAGAACAGATTGCATTCATAAAATGACTTAAAATATTGCTATAATAGTCAACATTTCAAAATGATGAGAGCCTGAACTAAGAAAGCAGTAGAAAAAATAGAAAGGAGAGGGCAGATAAGCAAGATTCTAGAACCAGTCAATATTCACTCTAGGTACTATAAGTTTTCTAATCAGAATAGGCTGATAGCCTAGAAAAGGACAGAGGCCAAATTACTGGGCTTGCCACTGTTATTAACTCAAGCTAAAAGGACATCCTAGATGGACCAGTACTAGTTGCTCACTGCTCAGGCCTAGCTTACTTGAAGGGATTTAGGCCAGGGAAACTGATTTCAATTATTTGTCACTAGTAAAACTTTGGACGTTTGAAATAACCCATGTTTATAAATATTCAAGTTCTAAATTATCTTCTTGAACAACAACAAAACCATCAAAGTTCCTGTATTTTTTTACATAAACATTTACTTAGTGTTTACCATATGCCAGATAGTGTCCTAAGTTCTTTACAAATACTACTTCACTTAATCCTCACAACATACTTACGAGGTAGCACTACTACATATAGCCTGATTTCGTAGATGAGAAGCTGTAGCATAGAGAAATTAAGAGATTTTCTCAAGATAACAGAGTAAGTGGTAGAACTAGGATTCAAACCTAAAAAGTATGGCTCCGGAATCCATGCTTGAACCACTATGTCTCCCAAATGATCTTTACTTCATAGCACTTATTGTAGCTGTAATTTTATATTTCTCTGTGCTATTATTTAACATGCTATGACTTAATTCAAGGCTGTCCTTCATTAAAACATAATCTTCATGAAAGCAGGGATTCTGTCTGGTTTTGTTGCCATTGTATTGCCAGCATGTAGCCCGGTGGCTGGCATTCATTTGATGACCAATGAGTATTTGTTGAATAAGTAAATCAGTCTTTATTGATGATCGCCACATTCCTCATTTGCTTTGAACTTACTACTCCCTAAAGTATTCTGCTCTCTATATTTTCTGTTCATAAGACGATGTAGGAGAAACTGGTCCATTAGTTTGTTTTCCTCAGCCTTCTTTCCTTTAGCAGTTCTGAGAGTAGTAAAGGGCTCCCTGGTTTTTCCCTCAGTTGAGAGTTCCCTAACTTCCTCTTCCTGGAACTAAAGCCTATGCCCTTGGGACGGAACTCTTCTTTCTGGAACTAGGGCTCATGCCCTTGAAATAAGTTCTCTCCAGGAATCGGACAACTGCACAATGACAGAAAGTAAAAAAGTTTTAGTGTGGCCTGAAGTCAGTGACCTAATTTCATTCTCTGCACTTTTTTCGTTCCTCAAAAGGAAGCCTAAATATAGAAATACATTCTGGCTTGCTTTTTCAACATTTTATGTCAGAAAAAAAATTTTTTCATGTCAGGCAGTTCTAAATATAGAACTACATTCTGGCTTCCTTTTTGAAAATTTTATGTCAGAAAATTTTTTTTCCTCATGTCAGGCTTGGGTGTGATTACCTCAGCTCCCTTTAGTATTTGGACTCACCAAAGGAGAACATGGAAGTGGTATGGAAATCCTCCCTCACACCATAGCCAGACCTATTTGCTCTGTCCACAGAGAGGCTGCAAAGGATGACCTTATCTGTTTCAGCAACCTTTTTTCACACTGACCACTTCTTTTTAGCATGAGGCAGTTGTGAAGGATGGGGAGAGAAAAAGGAACACAAGCTTTTCTGGTGAACCTCCAAATAAAAGTACAAAATAAAAGTAGAAATAAAAGAACAAAAGATAAGATTAGAACTACTCAAATTAGAATTCTCAGATAACAAAACAGTGGAGCTTATACTTGTAAGTACAAAGTATTTACTTTTGCAAGGTATATTTCCTTTCTTGTTCAGTTGTTTGGTAGATTGGAGGTTTCATTGATTGGTGGTTTGATTGATATGGTGGCCAGTCTGTTTATCTGTCATATGTACATGGGTGCACACGCATACTAACTTACTTTTTAGAAGCAATAAAAATGACATACATACTTACTTATTTACTGAGTAAATATTTACTGAGTTTACCTACCTCCATCTTGCCTTTCAAATAGAGACATTGCACGGTAGTGCCAACTATAATTCCATGGAATTTCTGTAAAGGAAATAAAAAGATTCAGAATAAAATTTCTCATGCCAATACCATTTCACTGAAACATGTGCTTAAGACACTTGGTACTTGTTCTCAGAAATCCAAAATAATCTACCTCTAAGACACATATGCTAAATTTTAGAATTCATTTCATATGTTCTCATCATAAAGTTATATTTTCAAAGCTTGGCAAACAGATTCTACTTTCTGTCAACCAAGTCTGAGCTGATGACTACACTTTGTCAGAAAAATTATCTGAGACAGATCATTGGAGATAAGCAAAAGAATTACCAGGTGATCTCTTAGTGAAGTTCTGGGTTTATGCTTTTGGTTAGATTTTTTTTTTTTTTTTAATTTTTAAATGTTTATTTACTTTTGAGAAAGTGACAGACAGAATGTGAGTGGGGGAGAGGCAGAGAGAGGGGGAGATAACACAATCCAAGGCAGGCTCAAGGCTCTGAGCTGTGTTCTCAGACACAGCCTGACACAGGGTTCGAACCACAAACCATGAGATCATGACCTGAGCCAAAGTCAGGTGCTTAACCAACTGAACCACCCAGGCACCCCTGCCTTTGGTTAGTTTTCTATAGATTTTTATCCCATAGAGATACAAATATTTTATGTCTTGTGAAAAACATAACTCCAAAGGTTATGACTTGTGCACTTTAGGACTTCAATTAGTTTTATGTATAATTCAGAAATCTTAATCTTTCTTCATTAAACTGCCTATAAATACTTAGCTTCTACACTTTCATTTAAACTGATCTTAAGATCTTACTGATTATCACATTAATTAATGAGTTAAATAAAATATTTGACACCTGGTTTTCTACACAAAAAAACCCTGCTTTTTTCCCCCTTCTTTCTCTTTATCCTCAACCCAGAAAAGGCCAATAAAGTATATTTATTTTAATCAATTTCTTTCAGGTCTCCCAAGTCACCAAGTGTGGATAAGCCAAGACTAGAAAAGTCTTTTCATCTTAATCATCCCAAATAAGATTAGATGGGGGGAAAACTCATATCTTGAGGGAAATGTAAACTCTAAGTAAAAGGATATTTCCAGCTAAGAGATGTTCAGCTATCAGGAAAAAGCACAACCAACTGGACAACTATGATTTGGAATAAGAATGTATCTTCCAGTTCTGGTCTCTGTGAGGCCCAAGTGACTTCATTAAGGATAAAATTCATATTTCAATAATCTAGGCAGGGTTCCATCAAATAACTTTGGGAGCCAGGAAGTTAATAGCAGGTAGTTAGATGTAAAACAACAGGAAATGAAATACTGGGTACTGTGACAAATTGGAGAGTGCATGCATCCAAATTGAAAAAAAAAAGAAAATTAAATATTATGCAGACTAAACAAAATTACTTTGTGCTTGTTGGCTACAAGGCTTGTATCCCAACCTAAAGTCTGTTTTTTCTGTCAAAAGAACCTGTGTTCTCCTAACTAATGTTAGCAGTTCTAATATCACCATTCTCTAGGCACCCAGTTCTACTCTTAGTTGTGTACACCTCCACAGTAGGCTTGAGTTTCTATTGCTGCCAAGAAAGATGAGCCAAGAATGGGATATCCTGAAGTCCTGGCTTCTCTCCAACCCCTGTAGGGCCACCAGCAGCTTTTAGAGGGTAGTCTGGCCAAATCCACACAAGGAGCATAGCTAGGAATGTGAAATGGTTATAAGGAACATAATGGCCAGCCAGAGACCTGAGTAATGACTGTTTAGTTAGAATCAGGAACTCTGCACGCACATCATATTACATAGCAGCCAACCGGAAAGTACATTTAAGCTGTTAAACTGAGAGGGGGAAAAATACAAACCTCAGAGGAGGAGCAGAAGAATGTGAGGGAAGGGAGGAAGGAATGGAATGTGGAGGGAGGGGAAGGGAAGCGAGAGAGAGAAAAAAGAAAAGGAAAAGGAGAAGGAGAAGGAGAAGGAGAAGGAGAAGGAAAAGGAGAAGGAAAAGGAGAAGGAAAAGGAAAAGGAAAAGAAAAGAAAAGAAAAGAAAAGAAAAGAAAAGAAAAGAAAAAAGAAAAGAAAAGAAAAAACATTAGGATCTACAGAACCAGGTTTAATTTCACTCTGCTACTAATTAATGACAATGCGACTTGGAGCATGCTATTAACCACTTAGAAACCAGAGATCCTTCCCTCAAATTTCTTCTACAATGAGATTTTTAAAAAAGAAACAGGAAATAAATTAGGGACACACAAGATGGAGAAAGACCCACTAAAGAATAAATGTGTCAGAGAGAGAGAGGTGTAATTATGTTATTGCAAACTAAATACAACATTAGCTTCTTCCACCAGACTGAGAAGAGCTATGAGAGGATTAAATTAAATAATGTATGAAAATGTCTGCCAGAGTACTTGATTCAAAGTAGTCAATCAATAAATGGCAATGTTTTAAAATTTCTATATACATGCCCACTAAGCTGGTAAAAAAAAAAAAAGTTTAAGTCTAATAATATTGTGCTAGAGAGAAAGTAGAACCACTGGAAGGAACACTTACATACTATTGATGGTATTAAAAATAGGGCAACCACTTTGGAAAATAATATGGCTTTATCTTAGAGTTGGTGAGGATTTATCCTATAACCCAGCTAGTCCATTTTATGTATACACCCTAGGGAAACTCTCATAATATGTCATATACAAAGATGTGTATGGTAGCACTCTCATAATAGCAAAATTGGAAACTAACCAGATAGCCATTAATGGTAGAATAGAGAAGTAACCTGTGTTATGTTCCTGTAATAGAAAACTACATAGCAATGAAAATGAAGGAAATACAGTTAAATACGTTAACATGATAAAATCTTAGGAATATAATATGTAGGGGGAAAATTGAAAAAGAATACATATGATATTATTCCACTTCCATAAAGTTAAAAATCATGCAAAACTATATCATTAGGGACATACATTTTCAAGGTAAACCTGTAAAGAGAAGAGAATACAAAGTACAAAATTCAGGAAAAAGTTTAGGGAGAAGGTAGGGAGAATGGAAAAGGCATACTGAGAGCTTCAAGCTACACTTGTGTTCATGTTATTGTTACTCTTTACAAATTACACATTTGTTGTAAACTTTATATCTATTCAACACATAATTACAAAAGAACTAAAAAATTAAAGTGAATACACCAATTATAGGAAATACTCTATCTTACTCATGAGGAGAGTAGTTTTTTAATAACCCTTATTGAAAGAAAAAAGCCAATTTTGGTCACCACATTAAAAAAATCATTTTATTTTGAGATAATTTTAAACTTACAGAAGAGTTGCAAAAACACTATAGAGAATCTCCATATACCCTTCACCCCCCCTTACTCTTATGTTAACATCTTATATACCATAATAGGATAATTATACACTAAGAAATTAACCTTCGTATAACACTATAAACTGAAGTACAAAACAATTCTTTCTACTAATGCCATTTTTTTTGTTGTTGTTTTGGTTTTTCTTTTCTCCTTCTCCTTCTCCTTCTTCTTTTCTTGGCTCCAGGATCCTACATTGCATTTAGCTGTATGTCTTCTTCAATTTGTCAATGTTCCTCATTATTTCCTTGCATTTCATGATCTTGACACTTTTGAAGGGTACTGGCCAATTTTTTTGTAGAATGTGCCTCAACTTGGGTTTGTCTGATATGCCCTTCTTAGTGCATGTATCAGGAGATACATGCTATCATGTGTATTCCTGGTGATATGAACTTAGATTGCTTGGTTAAGATGGTGTCTGCCAGAACTCTCCACCTTAAACTTATTATTTTTCTCTCTGTAATTACTAAACATCTGGGAGAAGGCTCATCACATTTTAACAAGAAGGTTGAAAAACTCTAGACTCATAAGAAGTATCCAAGAGAAGGCAAGGAATAGCACTAGCTCTATAAGACATGGTTATAGGATTTGGACATGAGAATCTAAAGGTAGAAATAACAGGTCCCACCTTCAGCTGATAATCTCCAAGCTGCCTAGACCTTGAACTAAATCACATAACATAGAAATGAAAACAATATTACTGAAACTTGGAGTTAGGGCTGGAGTATTGATCTACCAATTCGCAGTCTTCCAACTGGCAAAATGGTACAAACCAACTTCAACTTCCTCCAAGCCCCAGCTGTGATTCTATGCTGCCAGCATCCTGCATTTACCCACAGTTATTATACACACACACAAAAAAAGAAAACCCTGGAAAATTTATTTAGTATAAAGGTTTACAGCAAGTCTTTAAGTTTATATCTATCTCAATCTGAAAACTATATAACTATAATAAATACAATGAAGTCTCGCAATGGCATATTTGTGATACCAGCATAGCCAATGACTCTTACTTAGTACTAGAATGTCATAGACTGCATGCATACAAATCCTAATCGGTTCTCAATGAACAAATCTGTCTTCCAGAGAATAGAGCTCTTCATCAACAAAGGAACCTGGCGACAGGACTCTCATACAGAGGCAGATGTGCTATTACCTGACTAACGCTAAGAGCTCTGTTTCTCCCAGACTGTCATATAAAATCATGAAAGCTTTCAGTCTATTCCATTAAGGTTTCTCAGAGTTAGCTATTATATCCAATGCACAAATCTCCAGTTACTCCAGAAATCAAGGTTCTCCCATCCCAATTTATATCACATGAATCTCAGCAAAGCTAACAAATGTTTTCTTTTTTTAAAGCAACAGAGGCACATATACAAAAAAAGCAAGTCTTCTCCCAAAACACTTTTAAGAGGCACAGTCCAAAACCCACCAGCACTCCACATTCTGCCTTTCTTCTCACAGTCCCCGCTTTACCTCATTTCAATCACAACTATTTTCTGACAGGAAAACACTCTAGAACAAGGATCTTCTTTAAAACTCGGGGAGGGGGGCGGTGGGAAGATGTTGAAACATCTACTAGTCTATGATGCCATTTAGATGACTAAACTTCCTTCAGTTTCCTACTTCTAATAGCTTCTTGGCTTTTGGGAACTTGCCACATTCCTTTGTTGTGGATTTTTTTCCTACTGTTTCCTCTACATAGGGAAAATGGGGTGAGTCTTGGCACCCTCATTTACAAACTGCTTTTTCCAAAGGTGATTCATGGACCTCTGATAACCTTTCAGTTAATTTGGATTTGGTTTCAGGTGGTTTAAACAAAAAAAAGCTGAAGATTAATATAAAATAAACTTCAAATACAAAATGGGTAGAAAGGAACCTACAAAACGCTACAGTTTTTTAGCTACTGCTTCTATGTTCACACTCAGGGTCTTCCTCAGGAGTTACCTGCTTAGTCTATAAGGCAGGTTTTGTAAAGCAATTGTGTGCTACAAAAACCCTTCTTTTCTGCCTAGAGTGAGCTTTAAATTGGGTCTGACCAAATACTGCAGTCCACACAATCTCCTTTTGGTGCTTATAATTTTGTAGTCTCACAAAGTAAGCAGTAAATATGCTTATTAAGTAATAAAATATGATGCTTTCAGATGGTTTATTTTCCATTTGTTTTACTCTATAAAAACAAGGAAACATTTACTTAGTCTTAACGGTTTTGCACACATAGGTACTTAACAAATGTGTGTTGAATGGAATTTTAGAAATCAAATTTATGTTCTCTTTTAAATAAGTTTATTTGTTTTATAAGTGGAGTCAAGTGTCAAAGAGAACACTGACTGATAGGGAGTTTGGAAATCTCTGTTCTATTCTCAGCTGGATTCCTAAATTATTTGTACTTAAAGCAAATGACTTTTTCCTTCAATTTTCT
Source organism: Panthera leo (assembly GCF_018350215.1). Taxonomy (NCBI): domain Eukaryota; kingdom Metazoa; phylum Chordata; class Mammalia; order Carnivora; family Felidae; genus Panthera; species Panthera leo. The sequence continues at coordinate 57,060,384 of NC_056691.1, read as the reverse complement.
AGATTTTCTCATCTATAATAAAGGGCAATACCTGTCACTTCCCTTTCTCACTCAAAAAAAGAAAGAAAGAAAGAAAGAAAGAAAGAAAGAAAGAAAGAAAGAAAGAAAGAAAAGAAAAGAAAAGAAAAGAAAAAAGAAAAGAAAAGAAAAAGTAGGGATGCCTGGATGACTCAGTCGGTCGAGCATCTGACTCTTAATTTCAGCCCAGGTCATGATCCCAGGGTCATGGGATGGAATCCCTCATTGGGCTCCGTGCTGAGCATGGAGTCTGCTTAAGATTCCCTTTCTGTCTGTCTGTCTGTCTGTCTGTCTGTCTCTCTCTTTCTGTGTGTGTGTGTGTGTGTGTGTGTGTGTGTGTCTCCCACTGCCCCTCTTCCCAATTCACACCCTCTAAAAAACAAAGAGAGAAAGAGAAAAAGAAACAGAGAAAGAAAAGGATAAAAAAGGGGTTTTCAAATGGTGTTATGTAGAGCAAGCAGGTTTCTCAGGGACTGAAATAGGGTTAAGGTAGAGAGGATCAAGGAGGAAGAGGAGAGCACCTCCTTTCTCTCAACTTGAATAGCTCTGCTTTTATCTGGGATTTTCCTATATTTTAAGTTAAAAAAAAAGGTAGCTTCTGCTGCTAAAAACAAAGTTAGAAAATATCTGGATATTTCTGGGATAAGTGATTATTAGAGTAAGTTAAAATGTACCTTTATAGATGGAACTCAACCTCCAGCTAGGCCAGACACAGTTCAAAGTTCCTACATAGCCTTTCTTGATGTACCTAACTGGTTTCTGTGTGGCCTTGGCACAAAATCCCAACAAAAGCTGGATCTACTGGGAACCATTTGAAGACATTTTGTCTCCTTACCTCAGTGTTTTCTTCTTCTTCTTCTTCTTATTTTTTTTAATGTTTATTTGTTTATTTTTAAGAGTGGGGGGCAGGGAGAGGGAGAGAGAGAACATGAGCAGGGGAGGGGCAGAGAGAGAAGGAGACAGAGAATCTGTCAGTGCAGAGCCTGACATGGGACTTGAATCCACAAACTGCAAGACCATGACCTAAGGTGAGAGTCAGAAGCTCAACTGACTGAGCATCCCAGGCGCCGCTACCTCCGTCTTTTTCTATTCCCATGGTCACCATAGAGTTAATTGAGATACTTGGTCTTTCCTTTCCTTGTTCTAACAATTCATTTAGCTGTTTTTTTCTTCCCCTACCTTCCTCTTTGATTGCTTTGCAGTGTGATATAACGGAGTCAGGCTGACCTTAATTTAAACCTTGGAGCCAACACTTATCAAATGTTCAATCTTCTGGTAATGAGATAATTACTCTGAATTTTAGTCTTTCATCTCTCATGTTAAGATGATCATTTCACCTTGGTTGCAAGGATTATATAAAGTATATCAAACATTTTCTACAATGCCTTTCACATAATATGGACTGTTCCCCCAAAGCATTGTTCTTATCCCTGTTGTCTGTGTGTGCTTTCCCTGACTTATAACAAATCCTCTCATTGCATCTTTAGCCCTGGCTCCTAAAACCATCTCTAGTTGCAAACTCATACTGTGGGACATTTTCTCTTAGGTGCTTATAGCTTCTCAAGATAATCATGTTCCAAAATGGTATTTCTCACCTTCTCTGATTTTTAAATACTTTTTAGATAATAAAGGGAATATATTTTAATATAGGTATATGAATTTATATTACTATACAGATTGCTTAATAATTTTCACAGTATTAAAAAGTTATGTTTTAAAAAAGCTTAATTGGTATTATTTAAACAAAGGTAAAATCTGAGAAAGTAGCATCATGAACCAAATAATAGACATTAAGAGATATTCTCTACTTATTAATCACCTTCTCTGATTTTAAACATATCTGTTCATCTGCATTTCTATAACTTGTTCATGAAATCTAAAAATCACCTTCAGTTCCTCCTCTGATTATCGGTCAGGTCCTAAATATTTCATCTGAGGGTCTCTTGAAGCTCTTTTCTTTTCTTTCCTTCTTTCTTTTTTATGAGAGAGAAAGAAAGTGCAAACAGGGGAGGGGCAGATAGATAGGGAGAGAGAATCTTAAGGAGGCTCCACACCCAGCACAGACCTTGATCTCATGACCCTGAGAGCATCCATGATCTGAGCCAAAATCAAGAGTCAGACACTTACCCGACTGAGCCACCCAGGCACCCCACTATTACTTCCTTTCTAATCCCACTAATATCATCTCAGATTTTTTTTACTTTCCTTTTGGATTCAATATCCTGTTATTTGCTTCTGACTTTTATGAATTATATATTATCCACTGCTGCCCTAAAGCAGAACACTGATCATGTCTTCTTACTAACCAGCTCACAACCTGCAGTGGCTCCCCATGGATTACTGAATGAAGTCCAAATATCAGCCACACATTCAATATGCTCCCATTTGAACCCTAACTATTCTTTCATCTTTCTTTTCCACTATTTACTCTTATTCAAACTGGCCTATTGTACAGTTCCCTAAATATGGCCCAGACTTTTCTGCATCTATGCTACTGCTCACACTCTTCCTTCCAACTGTAATGCCCTTCCTATCAGTCAGAATCCTTCAAAGGCTATTTTAACACAGGCACGCTCAAACTCCACGAATCCAGTGTAGTTTCTTGCTTTCCCAGATCTAGAAATATTCTCCCCCTTCTCCCAACTCCCAATTTCTGTGTCCTCTACAGCCTTTGCATGGGGCCAGACTTGTAAGTAGGGGATTGGATGAACTCGAAAAAAAAAAAAAAAAAGAAAGAAAGAAGACAAGTAACAGGTAAATTTATTATAACTTCAAGACAATTGCTATAAAGAACACAAACACTTTCTCTGGTGATGTTTAAAATCAGCTCTGGGATATGTACATCTCTCAATTAAAATCAATCCAAAGACACAATTGCTTAGCTTAATTACCTTAGCTGCACTACTTCATTAGATACAAATGTAGCAGCCATGAAGTGGGAAGGATCTGTGATTCACATAATCCAAATCTTCATTTTTTTTGTGATGGAGTTTCCGGGCCCCACATGTCAGTTCCCTGCTGGTGATCCGTGTTCTACTACTCTACTTTATAGCAGAAGGCAGAACATTTCTAGTGCTACCAGGACAACAAGCTGTGGGGGTTTAAGTCACTCCAGTATTAATTAGGCTCCCTTTCCCCAAGAGACTAAACTGGGACCATCCCTGGATCACAGTGTCAGCTGGAGTTGTCAAGTGGTTTTCTCATACCATAAAGGGTTTTATTGGGTCTAAGGAGAGTCATAGAAGGGCCAGGGTGAACTAAATTAAACTAAGCTCAAGTTAAAATAATCATGTTATTGTGCTGGGAGCCACCCTGGATTGTGGACAGCTTCTCAGAGTCATTCTGATCCTGGAAATTCGAGAATTTCACGCTTGGAAAGGCACTGGGAGATATCTAATCCATCCTTCCACCCAGAGTAGTCATTCTCTGTGTTTAGCAACCCTGGCCGCCTTGCTTAAATACTTCCTATGAAGAAGAAATTGCTGTCTCTCAAGGCGGTCTCTACATTTTCAGACAGCTCTATTTATAAATTCCTTTATTCATTAAATTTCTCCTGATTCCTGTAAGCCCTGGAGGCAAGCAAGAGCCAAAAGTGAAGCCTGTGTAAGTTCTATCTTTATCTTTTCCCCAGCTGGTAAGTAAGTACTGAGATGAACAAACACCCTGTCCTTGAGTGTGCTACTTTATATAGTACCATCCTCACCTTCCATCATATGGTAATTGTGGTAACTACACTAGGTGCTGTGCACCAGGGTCCTGAGCCCTGATATCTGGCTGATTCACTTACTTACTGCATGAGCAGCAGCCAATAAAATGAATTATGAGCACTCTACTAGTTTCTCAGCACAAATCTAGGACATGTTAGTTTTGCTGCTTAAATGCACTCCACTCAAACTTACCCAACCTCAAAAAAAAAAAATTAAAAAAAAAAAAAAAGGGGCCCCTGGGGGCTCAGTCGGTTAAGCGTCCGACTTCAGCTCAGGTCATGATCTCGCGGTCCGTGAGTTCGAGCCCCGCGTCGGGCTCTGTGCTGACCGCTCAGAGCCCGGAGCCTGTTTCGGATTCTGTGTCTCCCTCTCTCTCTGACCCTCCCCCATTCATGCTCTGTCTCTCTGTCTCAAAAATAAATAAACGTTAAAAAAAAATTAAAAAAAAAAAAAACTTACCCAACCTCATACCCTTTTAGGGATTTCAATTCTCCAATTTCTCTCTCAAAAGTTTCCAGTAACGTTACTTACATTCACTATACACATTTTCATTCTAGCCCAACAATTCCAAATCACATCCTAGTCTGGTTAGTTGGGCCCGTCCAAAGCAAGAGTAACAGTTCTGCTCATTGCAGTTCTGACAAAAGCTTGAGCAAGTGGACATGATTATTCATTTTTATAAGCCTCCTCAGCAACTCCAATCTGAGAATCCTGACAATCCCTGAATTTCAGTAACTATTGATGGATAGATTTCTGAGTCATGCTTGGTGGTCAGCTGTATAGTTGATCTCAAGAAGCTGTGTTATGCTTAACAGGGAGGCTATACAATCCCAAAAACGCATACAGAGATTTTGGGAACCAGATTTTAAACATATCCACCCATGCCCCTGAAAGGAAGTTAACAAGAATCAACATTAATAAACGTTTAATCCATCTATGGAAATTCCTTCAGGAATCTGCTTAAGAGATGAATTATAAATATGCTGATAAGATTAAAGTACAGCCTAAATACATTTCAGCATGGGACTTGGGGTTCCTTTCTAGAAAGGAAGCCATGAAGTTAAAACAGAGCTAATCTAAGAGAAGTTCTACTCTTTAAAACTAACATGTTGGTGGCACAAAAACAGTCAGATCAATAAAACAGAATAGAGAACCCAGAAATGGACCCACAAACGTATGGCCAACTAATCTTTGACAAAGCAGGAAAGAATATCCAATGGAATAAAGACAGTCTCTTCAGCAAATGGTGCTGGGAAAACTGGACAGCGACATGCAGAAGAATGAACCTGGACCACTTTCTTACCATACACAAAAGTAAACTCAAAATGGATGAAAGACCTAAATGTAAGATAAGAAGCCATCAAAATCCTCGAGGAGAAAGCAGGCAAAAACCTCTTTGATCGTGGCCGCAGCAACTTACTCAACACATCTCCAGAGGCAAGGGAAACAAAAACAAAAATAAACTATCAGGACCTCATCAAAATAAAAAGCTTCTGCACAGCGAAGGAAACAATCAGCAAAACTAAAAGGCAACTGACGGAATGGGAGAAAATATTTGGAAATGATATATCAGATAAAGGGTTAGTACCCAAAATCTATAAAGAACTTCTCAAACTCAACATCCAAAAAACAAATCATCCAGTGAAGAAATGGGCAAAAGACAGGAATAGACACTTCTCCAAAGAAGACATCCAGATGGCCAACCGACACATGAAAAAATGCTCCACATCACTCATCATCAGGCAAATATAAATCAAAAACACAATGAGATACCACCTCACACCTGTCCGAAGGGCTAACATTAACAACTCAGGCAACAACAGATGTTGGCAAGGATGCGGAGAAAGAGGATCTCTTTTGCACTGCTGGTGGGAATGCAAGCTGGTGCAGCCACTCTGGAAAACAGTATGGAGGTTCCTCAAAAAACTAAAAATAGAACTACCCTACGACCCAGCAGTTGCACTACTAGGCATTTATCCATGGGATACAGGTGTGCTGATTTGAAGAGACACATGCACCCCCATGTTTATAGCAGCACTATAAACAATAGCCAAAGTATGGAAAAAGCCCAAATGTCCATCGATGGATGAATGGATAAAGAAGATGTGGTGTATATATATACAATGGAGTATTATTTGGCAATCAAAAAGAATGACACCTTGCCATTTGCAACTACATGGATGAAACTGGAGGGTACTATGCTAAGTGAAATTAGTCAGCCAGAGAAAGACAAAAATCCTATGACTTCACTCATATGAGGACTTTAAGAGACCAAACAGATGAACATAAGGGAAGGGAAACAAAAATAATATAAAAACAGGGAGGGGGACAAAACAGAAGAGACTCATACATATAGAGAACAAACTGAGGGTTACTAGAGGGGTTGTGGGAGGGGGGATGGGCTAAATGGGTAAGAGGCACTAAGGAATCTACTCCTGAAATCATTGTTTCACTATATGCTAATTTGGATCTAAATTTTAAAAAATAAAAAATAAAATTAAAAATAAATAAATAAAAAATATATAAATAATTAAAAATGCATCTGTAAAGACAGCATTCATTCACTACCTCTTCCAAACTGGGATTCCTAGGAGGTGGAATTTCAGGAGTCCCTTGAATAAAGGGAAATACCTGTATACTTTCTGAGGTCAAAAACCCATAACTTACGGGTTTTTAAATTTTTTTAATGTTTATTTATTTTTAAGAGAGAGAGAGACAGAGCGTGAGAGCGAGGAAGGGGCAGAGAGAGAGGGAGACAGAATCTGAAGCAGGCTCCAGGCTCTGAGCTGTCAGCAGAGAGCCTGATGTGGGGCTAGAACTCAAAAACTGTGAGATCATGACCTGAGCCAGAGTCGGATGCTTAACCAGCAGCCACCCAGGCGCCACGACTTTTAAATTTTTTAAACGTTTATCTTTGAGAGACAGAGAGAGACAGAGCAAGAGCAGGGGAGGGGCAGAGAAAGAGGGAGACATAGAATCTGAAGCAGGCTCCAGGCTCTGAACTGTCAGCACAGAGCCCGATGCAAGGCTCGAACCCAGGGACCACGAGATCATGACCTAAGCCGAAGTTGGGGGCTTAACTGAGCCACGCAGGTGCTCCCATGACTTATGTTGTTTTAACACACCACCAAGCCTAGCATATACATGTAGTATTGTAAACCTAGAATTCTCCGATTTAATATTTGTATAACTTTCATGAGCAACTGTGAAAGCTCATAACACCTTGAAAATCACTATAGGGGGACTTCACTGAAGCATAAATCTAAATTGGATGCTCTGTGTGGTATGCAGTACTCAATAAGGTAGTGGGTGAGCCTAGCCAAATACTTAGGATTTGCATCTCAAAGATTTTTTGTCTACTTGCTATCATTTATGTAGTAATTTTCATTTAAGATCCAGGGATTACCTACCTTTTCAATTACATTTTACTTAAACTATTTATTTTTATTCAATCATTTCATTCTATTGGAGAAATTATATATTATAATGGTATCTCACAAAGTTAATGATACATGACTATCTCATTCATTAATGGACACACAAGCACACACATATTTTAGTCATGTGGCTCTGAGGAAACAGAAGAGCTTAACAAGTTCAAAGTGGGGGAAAAAGTAGCTAGGGATAAATGTTCAAGGATCAAGAAGGAAGTACAGATAGGAAGAGATTAAAGAAGGAGACTGCTGAAACTTGCTGAAGTTTAATGTAGTGAATAAAGTTATGAGAGGCTCTTAAAGTCATTTAACAAATAATCAAGTGTTATACTAAGAGCTAGGGAATGTAGAAAAGAATCAGACAATATCCCTATCACTGTCTTGAAGAAATTCACTGTCCAGTAAGGGAGACATATGAATAAACAATTGCTCTATAGTGTGGTGGATAGTATGATAGAGGTAAGAGCAGGGAGTCATGGAAGTGCAAAAGAGGAGTATCTAAACTAGATTGTGAGAGCCAGGTAAAGTTTGTTGGATTAGATCCTGAGCTGAGTCTTAAAGCATAAATATAAGTTAGCTTAATGAATATGGAAGACAGAATTTTTCAGGCAGGGCTGAGTAACAACATATGAAAAGGTGTGGAGGGGCGCCTGGGTGGCTCAGTCGTTTAAGTGTCCGACTTCGGCTCAGGTCATGATCTCGCTGCCCGTGGGTTCGAGCCCCGCGTCGGGCTCTGTGCTGACAGCTCAGCGCCTGGAGCCTGTTTCAGATTCTGTGTCTCCCTCTTTCTCTGACCCTCCCCTGTTCATGCTCTCTGTCTCAAAAATAAATAAATGTTAAAAAAAAAATTTAAAAAAAAGAAAAGAAAAGGTGTGGAGTGAAGTACATTGCAGAATGCCATTAAATACTTTAAAAAGTAAGTTAACATAATGAGACTGACGATTTTTTTTAAGTTTATTTATTTATTTTGAGAGACAGTACAAGCAGGGGTGCATTAAATGGCGGAGGGGCGGGGGGGCGGAGAGAATCCCAAGCAGGCTCCACACTGTCAGTGCAGAGCTCTACGAGGGACTCGATCTCATGAACTGTGAGATCATGACCTGAGCTGAAACAGAGTCAGATGCTTAACCAACTGAACCACCCAGGTGCTCCCCAATGGGACTTTTAGATTTGGTTCCTTGAATTTGTAGATTAATTTGAAGAATGGACATGTTTTCAACATGAAAAATCTCCACCATTCATTGTATACATAGATATCAAGCACCTAAGCACCTTCTTTGTGCCAGTCATTATTCTAGCACTTGACATACTGTCCTTGTGGGCTTTACAATTTACAAGTAAAGGCAGACAATAAATAAAATAATGAATCGCTATAAATTATGCTGGAAGGTGATAAATGCTGTGGATAAAAGGGACAAAGAAGTGCAAGCAAGATAAGGGTGATGAGGACACACCTGGGTGGCTCAGTCAGTTGAGTGTCCAACTTTTTATTTTGGCTCAGGTCATGATCCCAGGGTTGTGGGATTGAGCCCTGTGTTAGGGCTCTGTGCTGGGATTCTCTCTCTCCTGCTGCCCCTCTCTTCCCCCTCTAAAAAAAATTTAAAAATTAAAAAAAATATAGGGGTGCCTGGGTGACTCAGTCGGCTAAGCGTCTGACTTCAACTTAAGTCATGATCCTGCAGTTCGTGAGTTCAAGCCCCATGTCGAGGTCTGTGCTGACAGCTCAGAGCCTTCAGCCTGCTTTGCATTCTGTGTCTCCCTCTCTCTGTCCCACTCATACATTCACTCACTCTCTCTCTCTCAGATAAATAAACATTAAAAAAAAAATAAGAGTGATGAGGAGTGTAAGGGTGGGAAGAGTGGTCAGATGATCAATACAGGCTTTACACAAAAGGCAAAATTGAGCAAAAATTCGAAGTGGACAAGGGAGTCAGTCAAGGGGCCATCTGGAGGAAGAATGTTGAGGTCAGAAGGAATAATGACAACAAAGACTGTTTAAAGAACAGCAGGAAAATCGAGTAGCTGGAGTAGGAAGGTGAGGAGCAGAGTGACAGGAGAGGAGAGATCAGGGAAGGTGGGGGGCACATTATGCACTGTCTAAAAGTTTAGAACCTCAACTTTTTTTTTTAATTGAGGTAAAACTTAGTGTTATATTAGTTTCAGGTGTACAATATAATGATTCGACAATTCTATATGCTACTCAGTGTTCATCACAATAAGTGTACTTTGATACCCTTTATCTGTTTCACCCATCACCCCACACACCTCCTCTCTGGAAACTACCCGTTTATTCTCTGTATTTAAGAGTTTTGGTTTTGCTGTTGTTTGTGTAAGGACCTTGGCTTTTACTGAGTGAAATTGGGAGCCTCTGTATTTCATCCAGGAACATGCCTATGTTTTGCCATTTTTTCAGACCATCTTTTTGTCCATCAATAAAGTCTTAACGTTTTCTTCATATAGGTTTTGTGCATTTCTTTTTATGTTTAGTCTTAGATATTTCAAGATTTTGTTGTTAATATGAACAAAATCTTTCTTCCATCATATTCTCTAATTGGAAATTGCTACTGATTAATAAAACTACTAATTTTTATATACTTGTTATGTATCTGGAAGTCTCTTAATTTTCATGAAGAGGTTATCAACTTTACCCCCAGCTTAGGTGGTTATTAGTATCTGAATCTGCTCTGTGCTCTTAACACCACCTTCCCCATATACTGGTGCCTCAAAAATTCTTAAAATGTACTAGTCTCGGGGTATCTTTCTAAGTCTTTTGTCCCAAACCTGCTCCATTGCATCTATTAGGATGGCTGCTACTAAAAAAAAAAAAAAAAAAAAGTACTGGCAAAGATCTGGCGAAATTAGAATGGCTCGTGCACTGTTGGTGGGAATGTAAAATGGTGCAACTGTTATAGAAACAATATGGTGAGCCCTCAAAAAATTAAAAATAGAATTACCATACTATCCAGCAATTCCACTTCTAGGTATATACCCCGCCCCCCAAAAAAAATCAAAAGCAGGAACTTGGAGAGGTATTTGTACCTCATGTACCCATGTTCATAACAGCATTGTTCATAATAGCCAAGGAGCAGAAGCAATCCAAATGTCTGTCAGCACATGAAAGGATAAACAAAAGTGGTATATATACATACAAAGTAATATTATTCAGTCTTAAAAAGGAAGTAAGTTATGACACATGCTACAACATAGATGAACCTTTAGAACATTATGCTAAGTGAAATAAGCCAGTCATAGAAAAATACATACTATATGATTCCACTTATATGGGGCACCTAGAGTAGTCAAATTCATGGAGACAAAAAGAATGGTGATTGCCAAGGGCAAGGGGTTGGAGGAATGGGGAGTTAGTGCTTAATGGGTACAGAGTTGCAGTTTAATAAGATGAAAAGAATCTGAGACGAATGGTGGTAATCGTTGCCCAAAAGTGTGAATGGACTTAATGCCACTGAACTGTACACTTAAAAATGGTTAAGATGGTAATATTATATAAATTTTACCAATTCAAATTTTTTAATTAAAAATTTTTAAATCTGTTCCATTAATAATTTTGTGTTTCTTGTTGCTACTCTTTTATTCTGTGAATTTTTGTCCTTTGCTTTGAGCTCAACCTTCCTCACGGACCTTTGTCTCCAATGTTACCTTTGTCTGGGCCTGGAACTCCTTGAGTCCCTCAACATTCACGTTTGTCCAGATTACGGTCCCTTTATTTGGGAGCTCTTGTTAGCCTACTCTTTTTTTTTTTTTTTTTTAAGCCAATCTTCCTCCTAAGACCCCCAAGTTTGGGCCAATCTCACTTCCAAAGAAAGATCTGAGAAATAAAGCACACAAGGGGCACCTAGGTGGCTCAGTCAGTTAAGCGTCCAACACTTGATTTCAGCTCAGGTCATGATCTCATGATTTATGGGATCGAGTCCTGTGTCAGGGTCTGCACTGACAGCACACAGCCTCCTTGGGATTCTCTCTCCCTCTCTGCCCTTCCCCCACTTGCATGCTCTCTCTCAAAAATAAAACAAAATAAAAAAAGAAAAGAAATAAAACACACAGTTCTAGAATATACGCTATCTGTATTCCAGGTATAACTATGAACTTAATGCTGTTTAATATAAATCAAGAAATGAGATTTATGGAGAATTGCTTGAAGGATACATAGTTTATCCACTGCCTGGAATCAGTTCTCTTGTGGTTTGTTTTTGTTTTTTTTTTTTAGTAACCTATATACCCAACGTGGGGCTTGAACTCACAACCCTGAGATCAAGAGTCACATGCTTTATTGATTGAGCCAGCCAGGGACTTGTTTTCTAAGCCAAGCCTCCATAGATGAGCTCTAGAAACTTTGTGAACCATGTGAAATTGTCTGTAAAAACCTGTGCATTTTTTATGAGGGGTCCCAAGATTTTAAAAGTTTTCAGTATGTTCTATTATCCACTCTCCCCCCAAAATAAGAATCTATATAGTCTAAAATTTGTTATTCCTTGGATTGCAACAGATAATCAAAGCCTTTCCTCAACTGAAATGTTCTGCCCCAAGTTCAGAATGGCTTTTACTGAACAATGCTTTGGCACTATGCCAACTGCCTACATGGAAAGACATTAAAAAGAAACAGCCTTAGTTCTAAAAAATGTGTTTAGGGAATTACCAAAGATGGGCACAGATCGGCCTGCATATCTCAAGATCTTAACCAGATAATAGGTCTGTATAGGCAGAAAAATGCTGATGGTATCATGAGACAAGAACAGATTATGAACAAAGCCAAGGAGAATGAAATTCTTTAGGTAAGAACTGAGTCAAATCTATTAGCAGCACTAAAGGTTCTTCCTTCAGGGGTGCCTGAGTGGCTCAGTCTGTTGAATGTCCAATTCTTGATTTGGGCTCATGATCCCAGGGTCATGGGATCGAGTCCCATCTTGGGCTCTGCGCTTAGTGTGGAATCTGTTTAAGATTATCTCTTTCCCCCTCTGCCCCTCTCCCCTGCTTGTGTTCTCTAAAATTAAAAAAAAAAAAAAAAAAAAAAAAGGAGTGGGGTGTCTGGCTGGCTCAGTCGGTTAAGTCCAACTTCAGCTCAGGTCATCATCTCACGGTTCATGAGTTTGGGCCCCACATCGGGCTCTGTGCTGATAGCTCAGATCCTGGAGCCTGCTTTCAATTCTGTGTCTCCCTCTCTCTCTGCCCCTCCCTGACTCATGCTCTGTCTCTGACTCTCAAAAATAAATAAGCATAAAAAAAAATAAAGTTTCTCCCTTCATAAATGTAAGTATGGAACTTGGAGAGCCACTAATGCAGATACTAATGAATCTTTAGATAAACGCATGTAACATTTTACATATACATTAAGTATACATAAAGAAAGGTTCAAACCACAAAACATTATGTGAAATTTGTAACAACTCTCCCTTCCCAATTTCAGAAAATTCTCTTTTATGTAGCTCTCACTTTCCTTGATTTAGCTAAAATCCATCTACCCATTGTTCAAAGCTCAGGTTTTTTGTTTTCAAAAAATATTTTATTTATTTTTTTAAAGGCTCCACACCCAAGAGTTGCATTCTGTATCAACTGAGCCAGCTAGGCACTCCGTCAGCTTTTAAAATTATGACAATAAATGTAATTCAAATAGAATTGCTTTTGTTTCACTAAACTGAAAACCATCCCCTCGCTTCCTCACACACACACACACACACACACACACACACACACACACTCACAGCTCTTTTACTGTTTTTATAATTCTCCAAAAGCATATCTACAAAGAACTATGACAAAGTTTTCCTTTTGTTGGAGGCAACCCTCCCATATAGCCAAAAGTCATTTGGTTGGAATTATGTAGAGAGTTTGGTTCCAGACCAAAGTCTAAGCATTCTCCAAAATAGCACCAATAGAAATTGACTAATATTAATGAGGCAAACTGTGATACTTAGGATGCAAAGTATATGGTCTGGGATTGGAGAAATGAGTTAAGTTAGATCTCTATAGAAAGAGAAAGAAATTCAACAAGACCCTTTTGATTGTCTTATCTTAAGCTCACTTGGTAAATGAAGGATGTCGAGAGGAGTGTTCAAATCATGATTCATCTTACTATAATATCCATAATTACAATGCAATCAATGAGCCCATTGAAAGTCTCTGTTGGACTACTCCTATTTCTCCCTAGAAAGTTCACAGATGAGAAACATGCTCTCACCTTTACTTTTTGCTAAAGACACTTTATACCATGGCTATCACAGCAGACCTTTGGCTTTCTGTTTAAACACCTTCAAAATTAAATCACTAACCTGTCTGCCTCAAGTCTTTAGGTAGAGTATTCCTGTCACTGCCCCTCTAAAAAAAAAAAAAAAACCACTCAAACATTACTCTCTATGTAAATTAATGTGAATTACTATCCTCTGTGGTTATAACCAAAGACTTTCTGGAATAACCTCAAGTTCAATTCTGTATTTTTTTCTTCCCACCTTTGCAGCAAAAATTTTTTTCAAAAGCCAGGTCAGAGGGAAGTCAAATCTGAGTCCTCCCCTAATAGGTTTCTTGGGAGATCCAAAATTGTAAGGAGCTTCTTGGTGGGCTTCAGTTCAATCCTTTAAACACTACTCTGAGAGCATAAGTGATCAATTTCTTGGCTTTGTGGATAGAACACTGTATGGTATAGTACTAAGCAAATATCAGTTCTGATGTTGAAGCTGAGCACTTACCTGAAATAAAAGGTTTTATGTATTTCATTTCAGAGAAACACCACCTAAGGATAAAACAAAAGCTCCTGATTAGTCCAGGCCCTGCTGATATAATATTTACTATTTATCAAAATTTACCATGTCCTGGTCGCTTCACTCTGTGCTTTACATAGATCACCTTAATTTTCACTAAAATCTGGGCCTAGAAAAAGGGTATTACTCTTTCCTACAGATGAAAAACCTGAGGCCTAAGATAAAGTGGCTTGCTTAGGGTCAATACAATCAGACAGCGGTAGAATCACAGTGGTAGAGATTTGAATCCTTGTTTGCCAGACTGCTCTTGACCACAATTCTGTATCATCTCTCTTGTACACTTGGCACATGAAGAAACAATTGTCAAGTGCATTTCTAGGACAGTAACTGAGAACTGTGGTTATGGTTCAGAAGTATAAAGTCTTAAATGCCCACATGCTTCTCTTTCATAGATCTGGCACTGAGCTCAGGAGGAAATCCACTATTATACTATGTCCCCATATTTCAGCATCCCTTATTTCTTTATTTTTGACTCAGAACCTCCTACAGCAATCTTCCCCACAAGCATGGTCCATGAACCAAATGTTTCAAAAACATGAAAAGTCTCTGAAAAAACAAGACACCTGGCCCCCACTCTGGATGTACTGGACTCAGAATCTTTCAGTATCTCAGAGGAGTGACAACAAGAAACTCAGGAGGTCCTTTTGCCTATAAAATTTTAGACTATTCATTGCCTTGCAGCAAAACAGCTAGCATAAATGAAAGGAGGTAAATTGAAAGCTAGCTTCAGTAATAATCAGTCTGACATTGGGTCAGATTGGTATTAAGAAAAAGATAGGACAGAGATCTTGTGAGAAGGCATAGAGTCACAACATTGTTTTGAAGCTGGAAGAGATCTTGGAAATTGTCTAGTCTAATGTTTTTAACAGCATTCCATGGAGGCTTAGGAGTTCTAAAATGGGATATTTTAGCTTCTGCAGAAGCTCCACTGGTAACCTGGAATTTTGTGTAAGATCATATCTTAATAATGGTTTTGCTGATTTAAACAAACAAAACAAACCTTGGTTGCAAACGAGGAGTTAAAAAATTTTTTTTGAGGTCCAGCTTTCATCCCAAATCAATTAGATCAAACTTATGCTAGTTAATACCGGGCATCAGCATTTTCCAATACCAGGTGAATTCAGTGTAGCCAAAGTTAGGAACCACTGTACAAATCTGCTCTGTGCTTCCTCACTTGAAATAAAACAAAACTAAGACCCAAAGAATTTAAAGGAGGTTTGGATTGAAACCAGAATCTCTTGACTTCTAGCTCAATATACTGTGTTGTACTCTCCACAATCCAGAATAAACCAATTATTCCTCTAAGACAGAGAGTACAAAAATCAAGATTATTACGTAACCTCACATTTACAGAGTTCTCTGGACTTTAAAGAGTACATTATATTCTCTTTTTAGATTCTTATAAAGATACTGTGAATTAGATAGGGCAAAAACTGTAACTGTTTTAGACATGAGGAAATCAGAAGTCAATTAAGTTAACTCACAGTGGCTTAGAAGTAAGGCCAACATTAAACTCTTTATCTTCTAATTTTGGATTAAGTAAATCTAATTTAGCAAGTGTTTGAGTGCCTCATATGTGTTAGTTAAACATGGCCTAAGATGCAAAAATAAGACATTATCCATGCCCTCAATTAGTGTACAAACTTCTTAGAAAAAACAGAGATAACTAAAATACTGTGCTGTCTGGCTTATCCCTTGGACTAGCAGAAGCTGAAAACATTCCTTGATTGGCCTCGATAATGAAGTCCAATTCTCTTCAAATTCAGTCTGTGGCTTCTAATTTCTTTCTGGCTATGGAAACTAATTTTAGAGAACTCAAGGGATTTGTACATAGCTATTGCACCTGTAGGCAAGGCCACAGAGCTGAAAAATGTTTTGATGGGGGAGAGAAGATGGGTGCAATTTCAGTGAGGTTCATTTCATAATCTCTGAAGCCAAGGATATGATTCAGCAAAAGACTGGTATATTCCAAAACAAAGGACTGGATGGATAAGAAAGAGTATTCACATAAATAATTATTTCCTTTTCCACAGCATTTTAATAACTAGACAGCTTACAATTTATGTTGAAGATAAGTACTATACACCAAAGGGGAAAATAACATGTAAGAAAGAGTATTTCTATCAGTAATTCAGAGTGGTGGAGAAGGTCACAGATGGACAGGAATGTTCAGACAACTTTTGCATGAGGAATTCATCAGACATTGCAAAATGTTGCCATCCATATTTTACTACATAAAAGATAATGAAAGAGCCAGGAAACCATGTTTTATTTATGAACTGAAACAAGTTGGCCAAGAATGGTCTATCACAGTTATTCTCAAACTTCAACTTGCATCAGAATTACCTGGAAGGCTGACTCTCATAAACTTCTGATTCAGCAGGTCTGTGGTAGGGCCCAGTGATTTACATTTCTTACAAAGTCAGGTGATGGTGATGCCATGGGTTCAGGTCTCACCATTTGAGAACTGCTGGTTTATCATAAAGTCCACAATATACTAGATACACACAGGTGTGCACACTTGCTTGTTGCAAATTATGACAATTTAGTTAATTCTCTACTATTGACTTTGTAAATTATACTCTCCCCATCAACCTAATGGCCAACAGTAAGACTAAATCAGGACGAAGTTACAGCTAGTCACTTAAGAAGACCATCTATTTAAGAGCACAAATGAATAAGTTTATGAAATACATGTTTGGGTACACAAAAGTGAGGTACATCTAACAACTAGGAAATGACATTGCCCTTTAAAAGCCTTTACTTATCTTGCAGCAGACATGAATTTTGTTTCTTCTGCTTAAGAGAACACTCTTTGGACCTCTCTATACCTTAAATGTTACCCAAGATTCCATCCTCATTTTTTTTTCTCACTACTCTTCCTGAGTTTTCTTAACTACCCCCCAGCTTTATTTATATCAATGGTTAATGACTTTGTTCAGCTTAAGAAATTCCTTTGAGAATATGATTAATGCTACAGACTTTCTTCATAAAACTAAATGTACACACCTATATACATTTTACATCAAATTCAAGACATTCAGAGATTTTTCACTCAAGTCCAAAGGCCCCAGGTTAAGAATTCCCTATCTGTATGATCTGTAATGATTCAAACATCTATATTCTTCAGCCTTATTTTTTATCCTGAGTTTCAGTATTACATATCCAAATATCTACTTAACATCTGTTTTTGGATGTCACACAAATGTCTCAAAATCTATAGGTACTGGGGCGCCTGGGTGTCTCAGTTGGTTAAGCGTCTGACTTTGGCTCAGGTCAAGATCCCACAATTCATGGGTTCAAGCCCTGTGTCAGGCTCTGTGCTGACAGCTCAGAGCCTGAAGCCTGCTTGGATTGTGTGTCTCCCTCCCCTCTCTGCCCCTCCCCACTCATGATCTGTCTCTCTCAAAAATAAACAAACATTAAAAAACCTTTTTTAAAAACCTATAGGTACTGAGGAATGACTGCTTAATATGGATGGTGTTTCCTTTTCGGGTGATGAAAAAGCTCTGGAATAATTAGTGATGGTTGCACAACATTGTGAATATACTTAATTTCACTGAATTGTGGTTATATTTTTATATGGTTATAGTAAGTTTCACTTGTGTATTTTACCACAATTAAAAAATCTACACTCACAAAACTGAAATCATCTCTATTCCCCATCTCTCGCACCCAAAATCTGTGCGTTCTCTTGTATTTCCTTTGAACATCAGTTACTAATCATTTACCTAGTGGCCCAAGCCAGATGAGAGTCATCTTGACAGTGCTCTCTTTCACTCTTCCATTTGTAATTAATCATGAAGTTCTGCATATTCTCTCATTAAGATTTGAATTGAGACAGTCACCTACTTCCTCTATTCCCAAAGCTTCTAGCTAAGTTCACCATTAACCTCAAAGACTCCAGTTTTCCATCTTCCCACCCTCCAATCCTCACAATCACCCCCAGGACAAAGGCATTACTATCCCCATTTCACAGCTAAGGAGACTAAGCCTTAGAGTGTACTTGCAATTTGAACTTAGGTAAAAGTTTCTGGGAAAGAGTCCACAGTAGTGATTTTTCCTTCCCTAGATCCCTTGTATGCTGGTTATTCTATGTGTTGTGTCTCCTCCCACCCAACTCCCTCTGCCCTGTTCTGGGAAGCTGACCTCTATGGACTACATCACCCAGACTACCTTGTCCCTGAGCTCCTATCTGAGTTTTGCCAATGGAAGGTACTAGCTGGAGACCTGAGGGAAGGAAGAGAGAGAAAGATTATTTTATTTCTTTACTTCCTTTCTGCTTATTGCAGCTGCTTAGTCCTTATGGCCATAGCTCTTGTCAGGCAGTTCCTCTTCCAGATTGTAGCTGTAGGTGGGCTCTGGTAACAAGACTCCCTTCCCCTTTCCTTTCAGGCCTAGGAGTCCTACTGACTTGCCACTGTTAGGTGTGTTCCACCATTCCTTTCTAGTTTCTGTTAATACTGACCATACTTCTATAAATAGCCCTTTGGTTAAACTCTCTTCAGTTAAACTTTTTTGAATGCACCAGTTGTTTTTCTGCAAGGATTTTGACTGATAAAGTAGGAAAACAATGAATGATATGTTCCTGTACTTTCATTCAACTTCTAGTATCTATAATAGAGTCTCCTTCCTTTCCTGTGATCCAAAGTTTTCCATCCTTCTGGGACTACCTGGTCTTCCAAGAAATCTCTCTAAATACTGTAACCTACAGAACAATACTGTCATTACCACTATTGTGCCGAATCTAGTATGACATTAGTACTCTATTGTGCTCTAATTCTATGATTGATAAGTTTTGTCAGTCTGACCATCCCTGCAAGGCAATAAGCTCCTTAGGTGTAGGGAACTTCAGCAATTAGAATCTCTAATGACAAACATATTTTAGTGGGAAGGAACCTTAGAGGTTACCCTAACTTCCTTATTTTATAGATTGGAGGTTCAGGTTTACACAGCTATGAAATAGTGGCAAACTGAAGTCCATAATCTAGATTCTTTCTATTGCTTCATCATGCTGTGATACTACACTGGGTACTTAGTGGACACTCAACATGCTGGTGACTCACTCCTAAATGCATTCAGTTTTTGTTTGTTCAATGCTAGGCCCTGTGCCTAGATAACTGTCTGGCACACAGTATGTGCTTGGCAAATATTTGCTCATTTGAACCTGCAATGAAAGACTAATTCCTTGCAGGTTAATCATATAAACTTGCTCATATAAACTCAGAGAATCATTTATAATAATAATCCCTTATACACCTGGAGAAAATGTGTAGTTTTCAACGTGCTTTCACATTTAAATGAGCCCATTTGCTCCAAGGTAGACATAGCAGAAATTATTAGTCTATTTTAACAGATACAGGAAACAGAGTCTCTGAGGAGTTAAAAATCAAGGTCCCTTTACTTGTATGTAGCAGAGCTGAGACCAGTATTCATGTTTTTTGACTCTCCAATACCATTTTGACTATTCCATGTTGCTTCTTCGGGTTTGCTTTTGCATCTAGGTATAGCAGGTTCATTCAGGAAATTCATCTAAATATTCACAATGAATAGGTAGATCATACACTTGTGCTCAAATGATTTTGTCCCTTTAAAAATCCACTGTTAAAGGTATTTCTACTTCTGATTAGGTACAGTCTGCAGAATATCACCATTCTTGATTATTACAAGGCCTGTTATTTCTCTCAGAGAGGAAGGTTACCATCTGTTGTGTTCTAGAACAAGGGATACAACACTTTTGAGACACCACTTCCTGTATAGACCAGAGCCAGGTGCTTTTATAAGTAGGTGTTGGAAAAGAAACAAACAACCTCTTGTCCGTGGCGTGACCTCACTGGAGAGGGGTTGACACAGTGGCTTTCTTCAAGATCAAATGCCAGAGAGGTACCTATAAATATTTTTATTGCATCCTCTCACCAAAAACACTTTGGTATAGAGTTCACCTGGGTTTTAGCTACTAGGATGATTTCTGATCCTAATCAAAGCATTGCAGAAACCAAAGACAACCTATAGATACATTATCTTCTTTGGATTTCAGTTTCCATTAAGAGCTCAAAGTATTGGCTCAGAAAAGGACCCAAACCAAAGTCCTACATCAGGGGTCACAAACTGAAATGCCTACCAGATGCCAGGCAAATAAAGCAAAGCCTACTGTAAGAAAACAAGGAGTAATGGAGTCTGTAATAAACTACAGTAAATTAACACTTGCTTCTCAACTCCAACCACAAGTTGCTTTGAGGGGAGTGTGAGCTAAGAGTCAACAGATCTTTTTTTTTTTTTTTTTTTTTTTTTTCATTTTTAAAACTGGAAATCCGCATTTTTTAAAGTGTGAAGTTTGGTTTTAAAAAGCTACTAATTCAGGGGCGCCTGGGTGGCTCAGTCAGTTAAGCGTCCGACTTTGGCTCAGGTCATGATCTCAGGGTCCATGAGTTCACGCCCCCGTTGGGCTCTGTGCTGACAGCCTGGAGCCTGCTTCAGATTCTGTGTCTCCCTCTCTCTTTGACCCTCCCCCATTCATGCTCTGTCTCTGTCTCAAAAATAAACAAACATTAAAAAAAAAAAAAAAAAAGCTACTAATTCAAACTTATAAGCCTGTTGCAAGCCTTGGGTAGCCAGCTAGAGTTTGACTTTTCTTTATGAATAGGTCTCCTGTGTCATATAAAAGAATTATAGCAAAGGTGTCACTTTCAAGTCAAATGTGGGGTAAGATTTATGCCTCTCCGTGAATGCGTATAGTGTTGGGAGAAGTGGACAAACTCCGTGAGTTAATAGGAAAGTGCCCTAGATAGGGATTTGGGGATCTATTTCATAAGGTAACTGAATAAATGTGTCCCACTTTGGGAAGTATTTGGTGGGGGATAAAGATCCCCTTTGCTAGGCATCTGGGTAAATATATCTTCTCTGGAATGTCTTGGAAACCCTAAGTATACTCAAGTACGAGAAGGGAGCAATAAGCTTGAAGAGTATCGGGAGAACAGTTTACAAGAGGAAGATGGACAGGTATAACTGCGAAGTACAGAGCTGTACGAATGTCGGTAGTATGTGGGTACAATCTCTTCTGTGTTGGGAGGGAGAAGGCAATAACCTCTCCTACGGCGCCACCTTCGGGCGCTTCTTGCTCACCATTGCTGTGCCGCCGTCAACTCCAGCAGCCTCCATCTTAACGCTTTCTGCGCAGGCGCCCTAGAGCCCCAGGGTCCCGCCTAGAGCAGAGCCCCGCCCCTGCCCACACCCCTCTCCTCTGGAGCCAGCCAACCGCCCCTCCCCACCAGTGTTTCTCAAAGGGGTCCTGGAGTAGTTGGCTTGTCTTTAAGTACTCGAGTGCCCTCGGTGCAGGCTGCTGGGCAACAGAAAAGAAATACTCAGAGCCTACCTTTGGGCAGATCACAGTCTTATGAGGGAAGACAGACAAATTGTAACTAATTAAAGTGTTGTGTGAAGGGGTTCAGGTTGGTTGGGTCCTAAAGGCTGCTAGGAAGTATCAAAACCTAGAAGACAGTGAAAAAGGCTGCAGGCCATTCTAGCAAGGGGGAACTCAATGTGCAAAGAAAGGCACAGAGAGGTAGAGGAGTGCACAGTGTGGTGAGGGTGAGGAGGGGTGGAGGAGGGGGAGGGGGAAACCGCAGGGACTTGCGGTTTAGAATAGCTACAGGATGGTGGGGGGTGTCTGCACTGTCTTGGAGGGTCTTAGAATTTCAGCCTGAAGGGTGTGATAGATAACAACTGAACAGCTTTAACAGGAGAGACTTACCAGAGCAGGTGAAGAGGGCAGGGGCAGCATGGAGGCAGGTGATAACCACAGTAATCCAGACAAGAGGAACTAAAGGCCACTACTTCACTTGTGGTACTGGGAAATGAGGTGAGACTGGATTCAACAGGCAAGTTTGAGGCAGAAATGATAGAGGGCAACTGGTTTGGGGAAAGAGAAGGAGGACGTTTAAAAATGACTGGGGAACTGAACTGCAAGGGTTTATTTAGCAAGCAAATGGAAGTGAGCTGGAAGACTGGAGTTAATCTGTCCTGTGCTCCCATTCAGCCCCCACCCCACAAGGGCTGAGAGACTAGGTGAGCGCTTTTCTTGCATAAGCTTCTGATTTCCAGACCAGGAGATCTCACTTATACCCTGTTTCCTCCCATATAGGAGACTTCTACTCCAGCTTTTCTTCTGGAATTTTCCCAAATGAAAGGCCAATGTGCACTCCTAGGCCTACTCCTCTGTCTGTACTGGCAGCCCCAGCCCTCTACCAATCTCCAGAGGCACACATCTCCCCAGAAGACCCTTACCTTGTCTTCACAACATGGACTAGTTTTCACTAGCGTATGTCATCTGCTACTCTTCTGGACCTTTTGCAGGGAGCTGATGCCCTGAATCCCATGACTCTGTTAACTGGATTGGTGGTCTCAGGTCCAGGCCAAGATGCTAGCCCATTACCTGCTTTACTGCGTGGTGCTTATCCAAAACTCCTTTAGGTCCCACCACTTGTGGGGTGGTGAGGAGGGAGGAGGCAGCGAAGGGCCAGGGGTACAAAATCTACCATTATACAGGATAGTCATTTCTACAGTTTTCCACACTTTAGCAGAATTACCAGACCCCAAAGGCTGCTATAAGATAATTTATTACACACTAGCCAAAAATGTCCTGTAACAATGGCACATACAATAATTAACAACAGCAAAGATGCTTAGTTTCTTGTTTCATGTAACGGCCAGCACAGCTATGGATAACACAGAGTCCTCAGGAGGTCCAGGAGGCTGCTACCAAGGGTATCCAAGAACCGTGTCACATCTCTGATGAAGGGTCTGAGAAGTCCATACAATCTCCTGAAAGAGTTCATCTCTGACCTCCCAGGAAATGTTGAAGCCCCCTCCATCCAGCCTGTACAGAGGAATCATAGTCCAAGTTCCCTCTGTAGGGTTGAACATCTGTGAGGGGAACAGCATCTGATCTAGATGAAAGGGAGGGAGGTCAAAGACTAGATTCTTTCTGCAAAGGGGAGGACAAACAGAAGGCAGTGGCCATAGGTGAAGAGGACTCTTTCTAGACTGGTTTCTACAATTTTTGGCTTTGTTCAGGGCCTACCCAAGAAGAAAATACAGCCCTCTCTCCTGGATCCTTCAACTATGCCTCAGGTACATACACAAAGGAATAGCCACTCATGTCTTGAAACATCACTGCTCCCTTTCCTATAGGAGTGAGGGAGGGGGACTCTTGGGCAGGTAGCCTGTGGTGCTTGGGTTCCAAAGAATATTCCTGCTCAGGGCTCTGAAGTTATCATGTGAACCTCATTCTACTCATGACATATAATTTGGAGAAAAGGATTAGCACAGGTCATTTCTAGAAGTTATCTTGTTCAGTTTCAAAGCCTTGTTTTCACAAAACAGGTGGATCCTGGTTTTAGACTGCTTGAGGGACAGTCTAAATTCTAATTTGTATGTTCCTGCCCTGGCATACTCCAATCCAGACTATAGGGCTCAGTGACAACTGTAGGCTCAACTGACTAGCTAACCAGGCACATGCTCCAGGCTCTCTAATGGTTCAACAAGAACCATTGTTCTTCTAATGGTTTATATGTATGGGTCTAACTGAATAAGGTGTGGCATGGAGAGGGGTAGAGATGGGATAGGGGGTGAAGGGGTGTCTACCAACAATAATGGCTGACACTCTCAGAAATGTCTGTTCTACCTCCCTATGCAGTAACCCTGACAGCCCAGCTCCTAGCACCACAGACGTGCTGGTCAGGGACTCCTGAGCCTTTCTGAGAAAATATTCTCACCACCCCAAATTTTTCCTTAAACTGAAGGAGTCAGCCTCTTGACTATGAGGACCCTAAGCTGGATATATAGTAATTCTCACTGGCCCTGATTTGTGAAACTGATGCCATCCAGTTGGCACAGGAACCTGGGTGCTCAGCTCCCCTCTTCCATGGAACGAGACTCCGATTTGAGCTTCACAAACTCCCGAGCCACTTCGTCATTGCTCCTCTGAGACAGAATCCGGAGAATAGTCATGCCTGTCTCATCCATGTGGATCTTCCGGCCCAAGGGGCACCAGCAAGCACAGCTTCCCTTGGCTGCCACATCCCTCAGAGGCATCACAGCTAGCCCCAGAACACGATCCTCCCGGGCAAAGCAGTAATCCTTCACACATATTTGCAACTCATAGGCTTCTGGCCCCTCTTCATTTCCCAGGAGGCTGTGAGCATAGGATGGGTGGAGGGAGGAGGCCAGAGCTGAAAGAGCCTTCAACTGAATTTTCCCCAGCCACCATCCAACCCATCCCTCTTCTCCCCTCTCAAGTCTTACCCCCCAGCTCACCCCCATCCCAGAATCCTGCAGGTTCCCCACCCTGTAACTCACAAGTGGAATGTCTCATTATACTTGGGAGCCCAGTTGTTGCTCTTCGACTTGGTTGTGAACTTCCTCTTCTTATCACTTTGGTGTGGGCCAACCATGGTCACTTCCACAAAGGGCCGGAACATACCTGCTGTCTGCCACTTGAGGTCATTGGCAGCCACCACTGCCCAAACAAGAGAAGCCTGTGAGGGATCCTACCAAGTGTTCCCAATTCTTGAGCCCTAGGTGGCATTCCCCTTGGAGGAAGGCTAAGTTAGAGGACTGGAATAAGCAGCCCCTGCCTTCAACTGATGAGGCCACTGCATAAGAAAAGGTCTGAGACCTGTAAGTCTGTGCCACTCACCTTTCACTGTGACCTTGTGCTCCCCAGTTCCAGGATGTGTAAACAAATCCACCTGAATAGAGATTTCTCCCACAGGATCATCCACACCAGACCCTGAAGGACAGATAGACAGTTGATCCCTCATTGGAGAACTCTAAGACATCAGGCCTAATTATCCCAGGTGAAACTGAGGAGTTAGGAAGCCCACTTTACACCCTAGAGCATGAAGCAATCATCTAAAATAGCCATGGGGAAGTAAGCAATGGGAGAAGGGAAAGGAAGGGGATAAAGAATGAGGCTGTGTATTAAAGTACATTAGGCTAACAACATTTTAGGTGTAAGTTCTTCCAAAAATGCACAAGGAATCTGTCAGTTTCCCCAAACCTCTCCTATCTCCTAGGATGAAGAATTTTTCATTGAAAGGTACTGGAGGACAGTACTGCCACCCTCTATCTTTGTCTGGGAACTAAGTCCACCCTGTGGTGTCTCAATGGAACAATGTGGGTCCCTTCAAGCCAAAAGCAGCACCCTCCCACCTACCTTCAGAATCCTGAAGGTCACTGCTTGGGAGGCTGTCTTGCTCAGACT
This sequence comes from Panthera leo, assembly GCF_018350215.1. NCBI lineage: Eukaryota > Metazoa > Chordata > Mammalia > Carnivora > Felidae > Panthera > Panthera leo. Next base: position 57,035,192 of record NC_056691.1, on the reverse strand, counting down.
CTGTCCTACTCAAAACCTGGACCCCTCTACAAGCAACTTCCCAGGCCCAATCTCTAGCCAGTCTGTAGGCTCCCCTAAGCAGACATCTCACCAGAAATAAAACTTCTGCACCCCAGATAAAACTTCTTTATCCTAAGGTGGAAGGATGGGGGAATCCCAAGGACAGAACCATTATTAACCCCATCTCGGACTGTATTAATACATCACTCATCTCTGATACTTGGGACGGAGCTTCTGAACTTTGACACATGGCTCCCCTACAGCCAGCCTAAGAAGCTCATTCTAGTTCACAGGGGACAGGTGTTAGCCTATGTTAGATTCATGTGTGCAAGGTGTACAACATAAACATACCCTTTTCCGGCCGAATGTCCTCATTAGCAGTGAACCTAATACCTTTCCCATCATGCACTGAGGAAAGGCAAGTCAAGAGGTAGTAGCAGCAGTAGGATAGAAAAGAAGAACCAGTTAGAGGTCTAAGGAGTTAATAGCCATTCAAAGCAACTCTACACATTTTCTGGGGGAGTACAGAGATGAGGTGGAGAGGGAAATCAAACAGTTGAAGTCAGTGCCTGAATGCTCCAAATTAGACTTCATGGGTCAAGGATCAATGTAATCATGGGGAAAAGCAGAATATACATACAGAAGGTATCTGAAATCAGCAGGGCAGGAAAGAGAGACATTGCAGGCTCTAATTTCTTGGCCTTAAATAATAAAGCAACGGGTATAAAAGGTACACACATCCATCTCGATCCTCCCCCTGCAGTCCCCACCTCTGCTCTTACCTCATATGTGCCCATTTCAGCCTTTCTTCATCTTTACATCTAGCCTAAAACTCAGTATATCTAAAAAGCCTTTTTGGATTAACTCAGATACTTCCCTGATGTTACAGGCCTTTCCATGTACAACTCTGTAAAAGATCTCCCTGTCCCCTTGAACAAGGCTCATAACTTCTTTCCTCCCTTTTCTTCCTATCCTGGACTTGAAATAAGAACAGATGTAGAAAATGGAGCAATACTGCAGGTCCTTTGTATCTTTTCACCTTCTATTAACTCTAGTCCAATGACTTGGATCCCACTTCCCCTCTAGGTCAGCTCTGTGCTCTGGATCAAAGGCTCAGTAAGGCCTAAGTCCTCCCATTCCCTCCATCAGGTTCTCTCCTCCAGGCAGGCAGCACACCTAAGTTTCCCAGAACAAGCAATAACAAATGTGCCTGAAAGTCTTTCCTGGGAGGGCCTGGCTCCTGGGTCAGGGTCAGAATTTCAGTCTGAACCATATCTATGTAGATGTGTTTTGTTATAGAGAGGCCTGCCTGGAGGCAGGGAGGGGTTCTGAGGACTAGAAGACACTGGGAGAAAACCAGCTGCCTAGTCCCTGTGCATTAGCATCACCCATGAGGCTGGATGGAGCATCATTTATGCACAGAGATCCATTATGCCCATGATCCACACCCTCCTTTCAACTGCTCCCATGGTTTGCCTCTCCTAGTTGTTGGTTTTGTTTTTTTTTTTCCCCTCTCATCCACACTAGACAATCTATAAAGTCTTTTTTTGCTTCCTCCCCACCCGGACAGTTTCCAACAAGGCTCCCAAAACTATGAGTCTTCATGAGTGTTTCAACAACTTATTCTCAAGGCTTTCCGACAAATATTTCCTAACAGGGTATGCTCTTTGAGCCGAATGAACATGTGCTAGCCAGGCAATGTCTGGGAAAAGAATTGCAGGCCCATTTACCAGGTCCTTGTGATTCTCCTGTCTGGTATGGGTACAGTGTGGAAGTGAGTACTGGGGTCCCTCAAGAAATCCTGGGGTCTGAGTTTGACAGGCTCTCTTAAGAAGTACCTGGATCCTCCTTAAGGGCTGGAAAATTTTGACTCCCTAGAGGCAGAAGTGTATCAAGGAGGGGAAGATAGGGACCTAAAGCCCTTAGGCCTTACCCTGGGCAGTCTGTGAGCGAACAAAGGTTTTGATGAGCGTGTCTGTGGTCTGTGTGTACAGAGATAGGGCATAACGTAGGGACTGTAGATCTGGGCTCTTCTCCAGGAAAGTTTTCTTCAGCCCATTACCTCCTGCGTGAAAGTATTGCTGAAAGACAAAAGAATACCTGCTACAGCCCCATCCCCTTACACGGAGGCAGCTTTCCACACTGTCCTCAGAGAAATCACATCTGAGCAGAAGCTCAATGAAGATGCCAAAAAAGGATGATGAGGACGAGAAGCCATTAAATAAATAACAAGATGAGGAATACCATGTAGAGTCAGAATCTCTCAGGTGAAGTGTATTAGTTGGGTAGGAGCAGTAAGGGATGCCCACATTCCTGGATGTGAACTTTGAAGTATGGATCTATCTAGACAGGCAAAGATCTGGAATAGAGCATTTCAGGCAGAGAGAGTAGCAAAGTACTCTTTTATCCCTCCGAACCCTTAAAGAACGTTACACTTATGGCATACCTCTCCCAAATGCCCTGCATCACACTTCATATGTACCTGCCTTATTACAGCTTTACCAAATTATAAGCATCTTAAAGCTAGGAACTATATCTGATTCTCTCTGTATCCTTCATAGTGCATAGTACCATGTGCATAGGTTTCCCAGTTGAATGAATCAATGGGTACTAGGAAAAAAAAAAATCCTTTGGAAACCCAAATGAATGTATACGTAAGTGGAAGTGGGAACTTTCAGCCAGATGTGGGGTATTAGGATCTGGAAGATTAATTCCCAGTGGAAAATACTTAGGAATGGCAATGAAGAACTAAGTGAACTGAACTGTACTCAAAACCCAGGAATAAGTGCTCTGGGTCCATGGTAAGTCATCTGAGACCATACAGAATGGTCTGCTCCCAAGACCATTTTGGTTGCTCCCAAGCAGGAATATCAACATAGCAAAGAAAGAAACAGACATAAAAATCACTCCCTTCTGGATGTGGGGTGGCAAGAGCCCAAAGAACATCTAGTCTGACAGAGTAGAATGCCAATGCCAAGAGGTAGTATGACTGAGGTGGGGTAGTATGACTGTCTGGAGAAGGGGAAGGCTCCACCTTGATGGTGTCCAGAGCGAGGTCAAGGATGGCACACTGCTTCGGAGTGAGACTCCGTGTTTCCTCTCGAACCATGTGGTCCTGAAACCCCAGAGAAAGCAACAGCATCAGGACAACTTGGGGCTGTCATGAAAGTCTTTCTCCCACCTGCCAGCCCACAGTACATGTTCCTCTCATTCCCTTCCTCTTTAGTCTCCAAAGCTCACATTTCCTTCTTCCTGGCTCCCACTCACCCCCCAGCCTCAGAAGACTCCATCCATCCACAGTACCTTGAGTTTGGAAAGATTGCTCAGCTCCTTGGCAGCAGTGAAGATCAGCTGGGTGCCCTGGGCAGAAAAGAGATCAGTCAAAAGCAGAGGACTCCAAACTCAATCAGGAAGTGTGGAGCAAGATAGGGGAGACAGCAGGAGGAAGTGGAAGGGGAGTGTCCTTACCGTCTGGTCAGTGAGTGGGGGCAGAACAATCATCCTTTCCATTGTGTTCATTACCACCCGCCAGAGCTCCTTCAGTACACGCTTCAGGACTGTCTTCTCACACACAGTGGCAAAGAGTGTGAGGCTGTAGACCCACGTAACAGGTAAGACTGAGAGTTTGAGAGACACCCCTCCCCAAGAGGCTTTTCGGATTGCCTCTGCCTTGCTTGTCCCAAAGGACAGTCCTAAGTGCTGTACTCACTTGCCATCCAGGAAGTCCATGAGAGGCCGGAGCACACTATCTGCATCCTGAGCCACTGAGGCCCTGGCGCTGGGGGATGCATTCCCTGGGCCCCGCACCTGGCCCAGGATGTCAGCCATTTGTCGAACACACTCATCAATCCGCACCTGAAAACTATACATGTGCCCACAGTGCAGCCCTCCCCTGCCCAAAGACACATTGACCTTGGAGCAACACCAGCTATTCCGTCCCACTCCAGCACACTCTGGTGCAGCTCCAGCAGGGACAGCCAACAGGAGAAGTGGGAAGATCCACACACCTACAGCTGGATGGATGGATGGGTGTGGGGCAGGAGTTCTGGGATTGGCCAGGGACCAGATCTCGCTCCGAGGGCTGTGTGTTTTGGGGCCACTTACCTGTTTCCAAATATCATGCTGAGCTCATCCAGAACCGTATTCAGTTTCACCTGAAGCTCCTTCAAACTGTCTGCAGCTTCAGGATCCAACTGTATCCACAGAAGGTGTGTTTGGCTAAGCTGATTTTCATACCCTTTTCCTCCCTCCTGTGCCCCTAACTCCTCCCTCATAGAGCCTTTATCCCAATTCCTACTCAAATCCCTCAGCTTAAAGCAGCCCAGATCCTAAGCTAAATTCCTGGCCTATACCTGGTGAGGAGAGGGTAGAGATCTATGGCCAGAACGCTCAGGAACAAAGGTAAAGTGCAGCAACCCCACACCCCGAGACCTACCTCCTTGCCTCCCATGGCCTCAAACATTTTCTCCAGCTGGACCCTCAGTTGCTGCATGTTGTTCATCAGGATGCAAGGCTTTGGGGACAGATGGAGGTGTTGAGTCTTGACTGCTTTCAGCACAGGACCTATCAGCCTAGGGTACCTCTCTCATACTACTCCAAAAGCCACAGGGAATTTACAACACATAACCAAATACCGCTCTTCCTTCCTAATCACTGAGATGTGGAACCAATTCAGATAATTCTCCTTGAATGAAGACCAGAAGCAAATGTTTGTTTTTAAACCAGGTGGTGGGCCTCAGGTATTCATGGCATCATCCTTTATTAACTTTCTGTCTTAAGAGATTTTTTGTTGCTGCTGTTGTTGTTGTTAAAAAAGAAAGACTAAGTAAAGATCTAGCTTAGTAGAAGATAAAGTACCAAATAGAGGCTCAGAGGAATTCCTAGTCAAGTTCTTCTTCTTATGTGGCATAATCTCAAGCAAAGCCCTACTAGGAACCAAAAGTCAGGAGTATCATCCCCACCCTCAGCTCTGAGGATAGCCTTAAAAGCAAGGAGGATTCAAATGTCTTCCATTCTCTTCTCTAGGGTCCCAGGGCCTGACCCTCACCATTTTCTCCTTTTTGCAATAATCTGGGAAGCTCTTTGATAAGATGTCTGCATACTGCATCAGCACCTTCCCGATGGTCTGAAAGAAGAGGAGAAAAGGAAAGGAGTGGGAACCCTTAGCTCTCCCCACAGGGATCTTGCCTGAGGTCATATCCCTCATCCCAGAACAGTAACAAAAGGAAGGTAGAAGGGAATCTCACAATAAGGGGACAAAGCTTCCTCTCAACCCCAGAACAGCACCAAGACAAACTCCCAGTGTGCCCCAGACACAAGCAAATGAGAAGGGGGTAATGCCAGAGTTCCCCTGAAGGACATCACAGAGAGGAACTGTGCTTGGGCCTGTGACAAGGCCATGAGTCTGGTAGTGACAAATGGAAAGGAGAAGGGAGAGTCATGGTCACCTTAGCAAATCTCCTCATGTAGTGGGCTAGGATGTTGGGGTCTGGGCATTCCAGCTTCCGGATGATCTCAAAGCTCTGGTTGAGCTGTGTGAAGACGTCCACCACAGAGCAAGAAAAGAGCGCATGCTCTGATGTCTGCTGGAACTAAGGAAGGCCAACAACAGGATCATCATCTTCAGCCACTACCTTTTCCCAAGTGTGCAGGGCTCAAAAGGACTCTGCCCAGTAGGAGTGGCTCTTTGGCCCTCAAAAGCCCTCCCTATGAATTCCACAGGGCAAGGAACTAAAGCCCTGGAACTTTTGCTGATAGCTAATTGCTGGGAGACCTGGCCTGACCCATGGTGCAGTCCAAGCTTCCAACTTACCCCATCCTTCTTATCTCGTTCCAGGGCCCCACGTAGGAATTCCAGGGACACATCTTCATTCTCATCCAGCCACTGCAGGACAAACTGCTCAAACCACCTGCAGCCAGGCAGGAGAATTGGGGGTTGGAGCAAGTGGTTGGCCAATGCCATGTGCCTAACAGCTACCCCAGACTCGGGTCTTCTGGAAAGTAGGGCATGGTTTGATGCTTTTCTCTTTCTACAACAGAGCCCAGAACTGGCAGTCTCAAGACTGGCTTACTGAACTGAATTGAAGACAATAGTCCTGCCCACCCCTAAAATGGAGGGGCCCCCTTCCCTTCCCTCTGTAGTGCCCGCATGATGACTCACACTGGGTACTCAGGCACCTGCCCCTGGAGGGCAGGCAGATCTCGCACGTATTCATTGTGGAGCCACTTCACCTTGAAGTGTAGGTTCATGTAGTCAGCACTCTTACACAGCCGGTCTTTCTCATGCTCTAGTGGTGGGGAAGGAGGCTGGGGTCAGGTCCCAGCAGTAGGAGCCATGGTTCCTGAACTTTCCCAAAGAAGCAGATCTGGTTGGGCTGCTCTATCAGATGTCTTAGAACAAGGGTGACTCCCAATAACTTCCTTACAACCATTTCCCCCAACCAGTACTCTGCTCTCCAAGAGCCTGGCCTAAATCTTCCTTTAGAGACTAAGCCAGACTCCCAGATAAGGCCTACAGTCTTCTAGCTGCTTTAGCTTTTGGAAGTGTCAACTGAGTAAATGGCCCCTGGTAAAGAAGGCCAGAGGGTGCTAATGTTGATTAGTGAGGAGACTGCCCAGGACTAGAGCAGGATGGAAGTTCCCTAGGACTTCACTGATCCTAATAGCTGGGCCATTCCCTCAGATGGGCTTAGATGCAGAGATGAATAGCTATACATGGTATGAATGGGTCATTGACAACTACACAGAGACAGGGAAAACCAAATTGGGCCCACTTTGATAGAAAGAGCAGCTGAACAGCCAGAGTATAACAGCATCTTGAAGTAAACTGAAGGGCCCCGGAGCACAGCTGAGAGACTGAGAAAATGAACTCTCAAAGAAGTATGCAAATAAGAAGAGTCAGTTTGGAAACCGTGGAAACACAGCCAGATGAAAGGGCTATCATGATGCAGAAAATGGGATGCTTATTATGGACTTTTAAGGTCATCTAGCTGGATCTCCAGAGTCTTCTGGAAAATCCAGGACAAACATCTCCCATAGCTTGCCCAGAATGTCTGGAGCACTGGCAACAACCACAGGTTCTCTTCATCCACCCCCTTTATAGATAAAGCATTAATCTGAATAATAAAAGCCTTATATATAACATAATGGTAAAAACAGCCAACTGGGGAAGAGTACTGAGCAATAGAGAAAAAAAGGGCTCAGGGTCCTTGTGAACTCTACTGCTCAACTTTGAGTTGCTATGGGTGATGCTCTTCCATGTCAAGGCAGAAATCCAGTCTGGGGCAGTTGGCGCTTGTGAATTAGTACAACACACACTCAAGGAAGAAATGGGAAGCTGGGATTCAGTCTCAAAAGGCCCCCAGTCCCAGGAAATTTCATCTCCTGGTACAGCAGGTAGCACCACCTCCAGGACATCAGAGAGACTTCTCAGGGCTTGTCCCTTTGCTTTGCACCCACACTCTGCTGTCCTTAAACCAGTCCATGAACCTGGAAACATCAAAAGGCACCAGGAAGAGGGCTCTCCTTCCTTTATGTTCAGTAACCCACTAGAAGTGGAGGCAGAGCTGCTCCATCACTCCAAACCTCCCTAACTGCTTTCTTATAGAGACCAAGGTACTATATTTATTTAACTACCACTTTCTCTGTCAACCCATTATCTGTACTCTGGTCCCAAACCCCAATTTTTATTATAACTTCTGTGGTATGAAAACAGGATGACTGGTAAAATGCTGGTTACGCTTTATTCTAACAAGTCCCACGGAGTCCTGCTCCAATAAAGTTGCTCGAGGTTGTTGTTGGGAGGTAGAAGTATGGGGGTGGTTAATCTTTCAAAATGGACAATCAAGTCTCTAAACCTTCTCCTGCCCCTGATTTCCACATTCCTCTCTCCATTCATTCATCTTTCATCTTTGAAGAGTTCTTTCAACCTCATGATTTCACTTATCCAGCTTGCTGGTATCTCCCCCAAATCTCTCTTTGGTTCTGATAATGTCTGCATAAGGCTTTGATGGAGCATCTCACTTTGCCAGGATTTAACTCTAGCCCCCATCTTTCAGCATCTAAAATCTCTGGCTGAACTTTAACAGAGTATACATACTAATCATAGCCTCTTGTTCAATGCTGAGCTTCATCCTCAAGTCTTCCTTCCTCCTCTTGATTCACATCCAGTTAAATCACCAGTCCCTGCTGATTTTACCTCCAAAATTTCTCTGGAATCTAACCATTTCTTTTACACAGTCACTTGCCTAAGTCTTGTTACCACCATTTCTGACCTGGATTACTACAATAGCCTCCAACTTGGTCCTTCCTCCTCCAATACAATTTCTTTATTTTCTTTTTAAAAAATTTTTAATGTTTATTTAAATTTAACAAATTTTAAACTTTTTAGTTGTTTATTTATTTTTGAGAGAGAGAGAGGGAGTGTGAGCAGGAGAAGGAGACACAGAATACAAAACAGGCTCCAGGCTCTGAGCTGTCAGCACAGAGCCCCAAGCAGGGCTCAAACCCACAAAGGGTGAGATCATGACCTGAGCCCAAGTCAGAGACTCAACCTCAACCGACTAAGTCCCCCAGGCGCCCCTCCTCCAACCCACTTTCCATACAACAGCCAGCGTGAGTGGCCTTTCTACCTTATAAACCTGATCATGTGAACCCCTTAACAAAGGATTGCTATTCACTGGCTCCAAACTGCCTTAGGATAAGTCCAAAAGCTTAAACATGGCTTACCACCTCCTTTATGACCTGGCTCTGTCCTACTTTTCTATTTTGACGTCCTATTTATCTCTTCCCCTCACTCTAACGTGCTAGTCACACCGAACTACTCCTTTCAGTTTCCCAAACATTACAGCTTTCTTTTTTTTTTTTTAATTTTTTTTTTTTTTTCAACGTTTATTTATTTTTGGGACAGAGAGAGACAGAGCATGAACGGGGGAGGGACAGAGAGAGAGGGAGACACAGAATCGGAAACAGGCTCGAGTTCGAGGCGGGGCTCGAACTCACGGACCGTGAGATCGTGACCTGGCTGAAGTCGGACGCTTAACCGACTGCGCCACCCAGGCGCCCCCCAAACATTACAGCTTTCTAGACCACACATCTCTGAACGTACTGTATCCTCTTCCTAAAATGTTCTGTGTCTCCCTTTCCCATCACTACTACCTCCCCTCCCCACTGGCTAAGTCCTACCATCCTTCAGGTTTCAGTTTGTGTATCACCTCCTCCAGGAAGCCTTCCTAGATCCTTTTCTCAGGTTCTCCTAGAAGTCTTCCCGGGTGTGGATTATACTGCTCTCCTCTCAGCACCCTATGCTTATTCCCTTCGTGGCTCTTAGAACTTTAAACCATAACTGCCAATTTTTATGTCTGTTGTCTAGAATAGTATGTGAGCTTCTCAAGGGGCTGGGCTTATGCCTCATTCATCTCATTGGGGTTCCAACAATTAGCACAGTGCCTGGCACAAAGAAAATACTCAACAAGAATTTGGTTAACGGGCTGGGGATCTATTGCAAAGGGGCAAGAAGAAACTTTCTGTTCTATATTTTAATTGGGGTAGTGGTTATACAGGTGTGTTTATTTGTCAAAACTAATCAAATTATGCTCTTAAAGTGTTTTTTATTTTATGTATGTAAATTATACATTTGCATGTATAATGTAAATGTATAAGGGTGGAGGGGCGCCTGGGTGGCTCAGTTGGTTAAGCATCCGACTGTTAATTTCGGGTCAGGTCATGATCTCATGGTTTGTGGAATCAAGCCCTGAGTTGGGAATTCTCGCTCTTGAGATTCTCTCTCTCCCGCTCTTTCTGCACCTCCTCCACTCAGGTGCATGTGTGCACGCACCCTCTCTAATAAAATTTTTAAAAATGGGTGAATGGTAGCATTTTCACAGTCAGAGTTAACACTATCCTTTTATCATCCAGGTCTCCAAACTCCTACCCTTCTCTTGCCCTCCACATTCTGACAATTATGAATTCCTATTACAACCTCCTTCCAGGAGCTATCAAAACGCATTCTTCCCTCTTCAATTCTCTGCTCTAACCTCAGCCCCATCCCCTCAGCCCTAAATTATTACAATATTATCTGCAGTCCCTGTTTCTCGTCTCTCCTTGTTCCACCTGCCCCCATTTTCCACTAAGGTGAAATCTTATAAAAATACTACTTTGCTTACACCGCATCTCTGCTCATGAGCCTATAATGGTTTCTTACTGTCCTTAACAAGATTTATTCAGTGCTGAGTAAATGCCATGCAGTATGCTAAGTATATTAATATGTCTCAGTTTCTTTATCAGCTCAGTGAAATAGATGCTATTATCACTCCCATTTTATGGATGAGAAAATGTGAGCTCATAAAAACTGGTCTAAGAACACACTGCTGATTAGGTGGTGAAATTGAGATTTGAAACCAGGTCAACTTTCTTTCTTTTAGAGCAGTTTTCAATTCTTTTGTGTTTGTTGCAAACATTAGCAGAACTCCCCTTTAAAAAGAAGTCTTACCTAGAATCTCATATAAGATTGATAAAAAGCAGAATTGACTTAACTAGCACCGGGTAAAAAGCCTGGAGCCCAGCACCCTTCTCCCCCTGCCCCAGTTTTCCCTTTTCACTTAGCTCCTAAGATACCTTTGTTTGAAAACCTCTGTCCTACCTCATACTATCTTTGTGAACCTGACTCGCTTTTCACAGGTACTTCTTTTTTTCCCCTCAAAACCCACCAGAGCTGGATTCTTTAAGAACTGGGACTATACTCACCCCCATCAGGCTTGCTAAGTGCTGCCTGGAGAAGGACAAGTGACTTCCTCACTGACATGAAAGGCTAAGGCCTGGGCTACCACCCCAGACTTGACCCAATGTGGGCAAGAGGCAGCCATTGCTCTGGGGCAGAATTCCAGAATGTGCATGTACAGACTGTGGCTGTCTCAAACTTAAACACTGATCTTCAAGGTTTCTTTCAACCTCAAAACTTACTGCTTTTAAACCTCAAAAGTTTAAGTCTGAGGGTTACCCACAGTCTGGCCACGCCACCAGAATAACAGATCCAGACTCTGCTTTGTCCTTGCCGCCAGGCTGCTCCCCTTTTTTTCTAAGTCAATTCACACAGACTGAGGATACAGACTAACATATATAAACAGATGGGAAAGGCAGCTTAATAAGTGAATACCGAAGGGTACAAATGGGAAGGCTGGACACAAGCAGACAGTGATATCTTTGTGGACCAAAGTAAGAAATAAGCTGAATGAACAAGATCAATAATAATTTGTCCATCACACTACTTTATAGGAGAAGCGAGGGAAGTATCATCTTTTTGGCTCTGTCATGCCAATCCAAAATAGCTTTTAAGGAAAGCCATGCTAGGCAGCCTCCGGTAAGACAAAATAATCCTATCTGTGTATTTAAGGTTCTGTGATTCTTTAAAACTGTAAAGATAAACTTCATACGACCATTCATACCCCAATGAGTGGGCCACTTGAGTATCCAGCATGGGAAGAGTTGCTCTCTGGGCTGGGGAACGTCTTAAACAGGCACGTGTTCTAAAGCTGGAAGGGGGAGTCCACATCCACACAGCCATTTCCATTATTACCTTGGCTGAACCTTTGCCTACCCAAGGACTCCTGAGGCCTATGCCTAGAATCCCTCTAATTTCTCTGTACCATTCACCCAGAACTTATAGTTGTCTGGGAGAAGAAAGGGACAGCAAACAAGGTGGTTGGGCAAGGAGCCTATAGACCACTGCTTTGGGCACACCCTTACCCTCCAGTGCATATTTCATGTCTTGGGCAAAGAGCTGCCACATCACTTCTGCGCTGACTTTTCCCACATTCAACTCCTGAGGAAACCTGGATGATGGAAGAAGACACAGTCAGAGAACAAAGCAAGAGCTATTTGATTTGACTGATTCCAAAGCTAACATGCCTAATTTCTTGGAGGTCAGATTGAAGAGAGGAGAAGCCTAGGAAACAGGGCTAGGTTCAATCTGGAGAAAAGGGACCCAGGAGCCAGTGGAAGGACAAGTGGGGGCAGAGAATTCCCTCAAGTAAGGTGGGCCCAGGGGAGAGGATGCCCAGAAGGCAGGGATTTGAGACCCAGAGAAGTATTGAGTCTAGAAGGCAGGCCCAGGCTAAAGAAGATGGAGGAGAAAGTGCGAGGGGGTGGACGTAGAAAGCCCACTTTATTCACAGTGGACAGACACATACACACATGGTCTCTGGATCCCCTAGGACTCCTATGGCAGCCATTCCCAGGGGCCTCTCACTCCAGGGAGGCTGGCTCAGTCTGGGCAGGGCCCCCCATTATGTTTCCACACCTGTCTCCAGAAACAGTTACTCAGACAGATACAAGGGACAGAGGGACAGACGGATGTACAGGAGGAAGAGGTGGCACTGCAAACACACAGAGATAGGAAAGAAAGAGGCTGTTAGACAGATGGACAAGCCAACCACCAACCACACAGGGCCAAGTGGGTTGATACGCACTGGTTCAGAATGAGTGTGTAGGAATTCTTATCTTCCTCTATGATTGACACAATGAGTGTGATGAGTTTGGGCCAAAAATCCAGGTTCCGAATGCTGGGTCCTTGTTCCTCTGGAGGTAGCTCCTGTTTCTTGTTGCAGGGGAGACGGTGAGAATCAGAGTAGAATGTGCAGAATGTCTCCAATCTTCCTCTTTCTCTTCCCTCCCCACACCCCTCTTCTAGAATCAGGTACCCTTCCTCTTCTAAGCCTGTCTTCCACAAGACTGCCCATGTTCTGTCAGAGGGGTGACTGTTGGGAGGTCCTTATACACAAAGAGTCCATCCCAGAGAACTTCTCCAGCTCCAGGGCACTGATGTGATAAGCTTGGTCAGTCTAAAGGACATAAGGATGCCTGTCCCCATTCTTCATTCTCTCAGTAGCTATGAGTATGGTGACTCTTTGGCCAAAGTAAGTTGCCCCTCCAGCCTTACTAAATAGGTCTAGTTCAACATGACCCCCTTTGGCAGTCTCCTCTGACACCTTCCCTACATCATCACACACACGTACACATTACAAGCTCTGAGAAGCTCCTTTAAGTTCTGCAGGAGCTACTGAACAGACCTAGTATGAAAGTGGGTCTAACCTTCAGGGGGTTAAGGACTTCCCTTAACCTCATGAATGCTATTAGGAGGACGAACTGTATCTAGGAAGCTCTTCTCCTAGCAGTATAAGAAAAGGTCTTGGGGAACCAAGAATACTCAATGGGGATAAGACACTCTCTCCAATAAATGCTGTTAGGATAAATGGATATTCAGATGCAAAAGAATGAAACTGGACCCCTATCTTCTACCACTCAACAAGAGTTAACTCAAAATGGATTAAGGACTTAAATATAAGACTTGAAACCATAAAACTCCCAGAAGAAAACATAAGGAAAAAGTTCCTTGACAATGGTCTTGGCAATGAATTTTTGGGTATGACACCAAAAGTACAAACATCAAAAGCAAAAATCAACAACTGGAGGGGTGCCTAGGTGGCTCAGTCAGTTAAGCATCTGATCTTGATTTTGGCTTAGATCATGATCTCAAGATTCATGAGAAAAGGGACCCAGGAACCAGTGGAAGGACTGGCTGCCAGCACAGAGGCTGCTTGGGATTCTCTCTGCCCCTCTCTCTCTCTCTCTGCCCCTCCCCCCACTTGCTCTCTTTCTCAAAATAAACAAACTTTAAAAAATATAAATAAAATATATATTTTTTTAAAAAATCAACAAAAGGGACTACATCAAACTGAAATGTTCTGTAGAGCAAAAGAAACAAAATGCAACGGCAACCTATAGAACGAGAGAAAATATTTGTAAACCATATATCTGATATAGAATTAATACCCAAAATATAAAGAATTCATATAATTCATCAATAGCAAAAAAGCAATCTGATTAAAAATAGGTAGAAGACTTGAATAGGCATTTCTCCAAAGAAGACATACAAATGCCCAGCAAGTAGAAGAAGAAGTATTCAATATCACTAAACATCTCGGAAATGCAAATAAAACTACAAAGAGATGTCACCTCATACCTGTTACAATGAATATCACCAAAAAGAGATAACAAATGCTGGCCAAGATATGGAGAAAAGGGAATCCTGGTGTACTGTTGGCAGGAATGTAAACTGGTATAGGCACTATGGAAAACCGTTTGGAGTTTCCTCAAAAAAGGAAAAAGAAAACTACTCTATGATCCAGCAATCCCACTTCTATGTATATATTCAAAGGAAATGAAATGACTATCTCAAAGAGATATCTGTACCTCCATGTTTATCGTAGCATCATTCACAATAGCCAAGACATGGAAACAAACTAAGTGTCCATCAGCGGATGAATAAAGAAAATGTGCGGGGTGCCTGGGTGGCTCAGTCAGTTAAGTGTCCAACTCTTGGTTTTGGCTGTCATTTTCCCACAGTTTTGTGAATTTGAGCCCCACATTGAGTCTCTGCTTGGGATTTCTGTCTCCGTCTCTCTCTGCCCTTTCCATCCTCGGGCTGTCTCTGTCTCTCTCAAAATAAACAAATTTTTTTAAAAGTTAAAAAAATGTGGTATGTAACTATAATGGATTATTACTCCGCCATAAAAAAGGAAATCCCAGGAGCACCTGGGTGGCTCAGTCAGTTGAGCATCTGACTTCAGCTCAGGTCATGATCTCACAGCTCATGAGTTCAAGCCCCACATTGCCCTTTCTGCTGTCAGCGCGGAGCCCACTTCGGATCCTCTGTCCCCTTCTTTCTCTACCCTTCCCCTGCTTGCATGATCTCTCTCAGAAATAAACATTTAAAAAATTTAGAAAAAAAGTAAATCCTGTCATGTGCAACAACATGATGGATCTTGAGGACATTATGCTAAATAAGTCAGACAGAGAAAGACAAATACTATATAACCTCACTTATATGTAAAATCTAAAAACATCCAACCCATAGAAACAGAGTTAGAATAGTGTTTGGCAGGAGATGAGGGGTAGGGGAAATGGGGAGATGGTGGTCAATGGACACAAACTTTTAGTTAAGATGAGTAAGTTCTGGCGATCTAAGGTACATACAGCACGGTTGACTACAGCTAACAATACTGTACTACATGGAAAGATGCTATGAAGAGTAGAGCTTTAATGTTCTTACCATAACCACAACAAAAAAATGACAATTATGTGAGGTGAAGGCCTGAGTTAAACATTTCATGATATACACTTGTATCAAATCATCACATTGCACATCTTAACCTACACAATGTTATACGTCAATTATACCCCAGTAAAGCTGGGGGACAAAAAAGGACTGGATTGGGAAGAAGTAAAGAAATACAATGGTGAATTTCAGCAAAGGAGAAGCAACTCTACATTCAGACCACAGACAGGACAAGTAGGGGTCACCACACAGAGGCTGGAATGGACATTTATCTTCCACTGGGACAAAAGCAAAGTTGAAACCACCCAAAAGAACAGGGATAGGACTTTTATGTGGGATGCCATATGTCATCACAGTCTCCACAATCCTTAATAAGGGTGCATTATCAGGAAGTTAATAGAAACCAGGACAGAACTCACAGAATATGTGGATTCTGCCTGCTTAATATCACTTAAATATATCTCTTCCTTGAACTCTTTCTGCCGCTACCCTATTGGTATCATTCAAACATCTCCTAACTAGTCCTTCTTCCACGCAGCTGTTAGTGATCTTCCTGCAAGGAGAATCTCTTTGTATGACTCCTCTGCCCTTCAATGACCTTCAGTCAAGGCCTTCAATAAATTTCAATTCCACAGTTTGACACAAAAGGCCTTCAGAATATGACCTCTCTCTCAACCCCACACCTCACCAATCCCTTGCAGCCATCACCACCCCCACTACCACCACTTATTTAGTGGTTATTAGGTGCAAGACACCCTGCTAAGGACTCTACACGCATTGTCTCATTTAATCCTCATAACAACTCCACTGGGTAGAAATTATCACCTTCATTTTACAGAAGAGGAGACTGAAAGCAGTGACGTTATATGACTTGCCCAAGGTCATGTGGCTATAAACAGTAGAACCAAGATCTGATCCCAGAGAGTTGAACTCCAAAGCCTGACACTGTAAGTACCCTAATTAAATTGCTTATATTTCTTCAAATTAACACACTCATTCACAATTCTGTGTCTCTAAACATTCTATTACCTCTATATGGTATCCTTCTCTTCCCCAACCCCTTTCATTAGCCAACTCCTACTCATCCCTCAAAATTCAGGTTGAGCTTTACCTTTTCTGAAAGGTTTTCCTTGATACCCCTGGTCTGATTAGATGCCTCTCTTTTGGATTCCCAGAACACCCTCTATGAACTTTGGTATAGATGTAATAGGCAACTACAACTACAATGAAATGCAGTAATAATAAATTTTAAAAACCCAATATATCCAGTAATTTGCACCCTCCCCCACCTTCACCAAACAATGAGCTTGCCAAAAACAGAGATGTGTCTTAATCAACTTTAAATCACTACATGTTCAGTTTGTTAAGGGAATAGATGGATGAATGAGCCAATGACTTAAGGTGAATAGAAGGAAATAAAAAAAGATACCAATGGTTTACTTCAGTGTAAATAATGAATAATGAGAAAATGATAATGAAAAAAAGTAAAAAAAAACAGCAAAATTCAAAGGCTAAATAAAGTGCCTGAATGGTTTATAAGCTCTCTTTCAAAAAAAAAAAAAAAAAAAAAGTATTTATTTATTTATTTTAGTCTTTATTTTTGAGAGGGAGAGAGAGCATGAGCAGGGGAGGAGCAGAGAGAGAAGGAGACACAGAATTCGAAGCAGGCTCCAGGCTCTGAGCTGTCAGCACAGAGCCTGATGTGGGGCTCGAACTCACAAACCATGAGATCATGACCTGAGCCGAAGTCTGATGCCCAATTGACTGAGCCACTCAGGCACCCCGCTCTCTTTCAAAGTCCAGGTACATCTCATGTTAGGGAATAGGGACTAAATATTCAGATAGACCCCTGCATAGTTGAAAAATCAAAGCTGAGAACAGTGTCTTCCCCAACCAAGGTGAACCCATAGATGGATGACAGAGTGTGGCAAGTTGAACAACGGCCCCAGGAAAACCTCCCATGAACTTCAGAACCAATGGGAGGTTTTACAAACCTTAAAAGAAGGAAGCCTTAAAGATAGAGTTGGCACAAAAAGTACCCTTAGGAATGGGAGGAGGCAGTGTGAACAAGATTTTAGTCTTGACTGAGGTGCTCCTAGGAAAATTACAAATTGGATGTATTCACCAATGGGTAAACGTCCAAGAGATTTAGGCTGTCCTCCCATCATTTGTTGTCCAAATCCTACTGCCTCTTAAGGTCTATGTCAAATGCCCTTATTCTATGTAGTACCCAGTACCTGATCAAGAGTGACTTCTTCCTTCTTTGAATCCTGCAATTTCATTCTTTTTTCAAGGCATTTCTAACAGACTTCTTTGATTAGAATTATATATATGCTTATGAACTGAGAACTAATTGAAGCAGCACTATGCTTTCCTCAGACCTGGCTTATTCAATACATACTTGTTGGACTAAAGGGAATCTGTTTTGCAAATGTGTGGTCTGCAGAGTTATTAAGACAGAAGCTGTAATTGAGTAACTAGACCCAAAAAGAAGCCCTGGCTGTGAAATGAGGAAAAAAAGATACTATTGAAAGGATCTAGAAAAATGTACGCAGTCACCAGGTACTAGGTTAGGATGTCAGTATAAAACAGGTGAAACAGCTCAGCCTCACAGAAGGATAGAGTTGGCATTTGACAGTCAGCTGATGAATATATCTCAGAAGACCATGCAGGGCAGGGAGAAGTGGTCAGAGGTAAAAAACTTCCATCAGCCTGTAGTTCAGAGAGACAGTTATGGATCTCAGAAGAAGGCAGTCTCGAACAAATTAAGCTTGGAGGAGCAAAAAAGATTCTGAGATGGACTGAGAATTCACTAACTCACCCCCTAAAATTGCTCAAATTTTGGTCACTTACTTTAGTACCAAACTAAAACTTAACCGTTGCCACTTCTGTTCAACTCAGTTATGTCACATCTTGTCCAATGGTCCCTATCAATCCACAAATGTCTCATATGGTCTAGAAGGCCCTTACTCTACACTTTATTCAACCTCAAGAACATCAAGGACTTTGTCCTGACCAACTTTCCATCATAACCATGGTATAGGAAAAGCAAGGATCTAAGAGCCACTGCCAACTGGTCCCACCTGATCCTGAACCTCTTACCAGCTGGTACTGGTGACTGTACAAGTCATGGCAGTTGTTGAAGATATACTCATATGTGGAGTTCAAACAGGCCTTCACACAATCTTTTACCACCTGGCTGGCTCTTGGAGGACTCTGCAGTTCTTGCACCTGCCAATTAATAAAAGAAATATGGGTCCATGGTCCTGCTCACCTGTGCAGGATCTCCTCCTAGAACTCCCCTCAAACTATTCCAGATCCCATCATCCCTCAAAGAGTCCCTGGACCTTGCCCAAGGATGAAATTGCTAGGATAGCTGATTGGGAGAACTGCCCATCCCATCTCTGTTGATCCATGGTCTTCTCAGATGTAACTCAGGGAAAGGTGTATGGAAATGTGGGCTTAGAGGTGACGAATACTATAGCTTCAGATTATACCCAGTGATTCTTATTCTCCATGTTCCTGTGGCCAGGTCCCCAGCCCATCACCATCCCACGCAGTTCATCTTTTACCTTCATTCTGAAGAAAGTAATGCTGGTCAGCAAATCCACTGTTGACTTCAAGTCCTGAAGCCGCTCAGGGCTTCCAGCAGGGAAATTATTCTGTTGCAAATCAAGCAAATTTAAGAAAGGAACAGAGAAATATGAAAGCCTTCCCTGCCAAAAGCAATGAAATCAAAAGCTTCCTTATCTGCTACCCACTGGGATTTTCCCCAGCTGAGCTGAACAAAAATCTATAAAACTACAGGTTTCCCTCTCTTTTCTACTGACAGGCCCTTGCCAAAAGCAGGGGTTAATAATCCCCACCCCAGAAAGCAGCACTTCCTACACCAACCCTACTTCCCATGCAATGTGTGAGCATTTGCACAAGTGAACACACAGACACACAGACACACACACACAACTTATATACACGCATTTTTCTTGGGTGAAGATTCTTACACCCAAACAGTGAGTTCTTCAAAAGTTATAATCTAACTGTATATTCTGCAATATAAGTGGAGCCACACTACAGACCAGACTGAGATCGAGGATGTGTATGTTCTGTGCAAGGGACCCCAGCTAGTCCACATTCCAGAGCCAGAAGATGGCAGAGTTCTGAGCAGAACTGCTTTTGGAGTGAGTTCCTTAGGACCTTCCCACCATGCCTCACTTCATTCCCCTTGGCATGAGTTTTAGGAGGAAGCTGCCAAGAAGAGCTGAAGGGAGATGTTGAGCCACTCTCCATTTTAAGGATTGCTTTTTTAAACTCCAAATGGCTACTTATATGCCAAATATAAGATATACAGTCAACTTTCCATTATTCATGCAAATGGAGGACACTGAAATTGCAAGATAATTAAAACTCCACTTCTTTTTGACTTTGAGGTTATTTTTATACTTACTTTTTAACGTGGGTATATTGTCTGTTCTGGAAATTTACGACACTTTAAAGCAAGTAATGAAGCCATTCTAAGAAGATCTAACTTAGGAAGAATTGGGAAACTGCCCATTTTCCTGTCCTGCCCTGTCCCAGGTACTCACCCTCCTAGTACATCTATTTCCTCCCTCCATCCTAGGAATGGATATGACCCCTGCTACAAATTACTTGCCCAAGCCAAGCTACTCATACCTCCCTTGAAAAAGAAGGGGAGTATGGAAAAATACAAAAAAGAAACGTTAAGTATCTAATTCTTAAAGGGGCATTTCTGGAAGAGATTATCCTCAGGAGACTCCCTAATGAGAATGTCATCAGTAGTTGGATGGAGTGACATCAGTGGGGTTGGAAAGCCAACTATCTGTACAAAATTAGCCACACCTGCTGCTATTTACACACTGCATGCTCCTTGGAGTTTGAAGAACCACAGATGTCAGTGGCATTGGCCATGTACGTACATGTGATGACATGGACCAATTTTCCTTGCCTTCAATATTTATAGCCAAGATTGGACTATAGTCTCTCTAGAAAGAGCTTAGTATTATCTGTTATCCCACCTCACAGTCATGTCTTCACTCACCCTGTAGGTAGAGAGGTCAATTCTCAGTGAGTTGTGCAGCTGGTCCAGTAGTTTTACAAATCTCTCTTTCTAAGGGTAGGATACAAATAACAGGGAAGAGAGAAATAATCTGAGTTCCTTAGACTGTAGCAGAAACAGAACCATCTCTGGCTGAGGAGGAGACGTTGGTTTGGGGACACATCCTATCTCATCCCTGCCCAGCAGAAGAACAACCAATATAAGGGAAAAGTGAGATGGGTGGCTTGTGTTCCATCTCTTAGCAGCTGTGTCTCAAATGAGATCTTCTCACACTGGCAAGGGGACAGGAAGCCCCTGGGAGAGGAAACAGCTCTTTCTATGTAAGAGTCAAAAGGAGATGATCCATGCCACTCCGTTCCTTTGGGACTCTAACTCTTCTTATTCAAATAAAAGGAAACTTGAAACAATTCTCTTATTTGTTCCTGAGTCTATGGTCTCCTAACTTACCTTGGGGCAGCTCAAAAACAGTTAAGTAGCCAGAGTCTAGCAGTAATGATAAGAGGGAGGAATACTCATTCATTTGGAAGGTGATCAAGCAGACCTGAGAGGGCTTCTCTTTACACCACATTCCATATTGTTTTTCTTAGTTTATACTTTTTAAAATGTTAAAATAAATAACATACACCATTTTAATAGTTGATTTTTATAGAAAAGATATAATTAAATGTGGAATCACATGCCTATAGACTTGGTATAGCACTCCTAGAATTCATATATTGGTTATATTATACATCGCTAGGTCTTAAGTCAATATATAATGGGATGAGATAATGGAACACATATTTGAGTGGCTTAATCAATGCTGTTAATTCATCTATAGAAAGACTCTATTAAAATAAAAAAAGGTAGTTACTATCAAAAAACAGGGCTCAGAGAACCAGTAGATTTGGGAGTATCAGTAATGTTATTCCTAAAGAGGCAATCTTTGTGGTGGGTCAAAGAGACTTCAGTTTATATTGAACTTATGTCAGGTGATATTCTGAATAAAGATTCAACTTCTCAAGTAACTTAAAACCAGGAAAGGGCACATCCTGGATAGGGTAAACAGTCCAACACTAGAAAAGGGATAGGCTCAAGGAATATACTGGTATCATCGCTTAGAGATCAGTCTCATATGAACTTGAGTGGGAGGAGTCAGAAAGAAACTGAATAATGTTAAGAAAGGTCCACTTGTGGTCTTGCAGGACTAAGGAACACAGTGACTCAACCAAGTTCTTGGCCTAGAGAGATTCTGCGTGGCAGCCCCCCGCCCGCCCCCCATAGTGGTAATATTCCACGTTCTCTCATTTATCCATGTCTGAGGAGAGTTCATTAGTAAGTGTGCCTATCCATAATGAAATAAGGACAGTCCATTAGCATAGTCTACATACCCATAAGGAAATAAATTCATCTATCTAAGTGGCAGCTCTGGTACCTACTGTGAAAAATCAAACTTTATTAATAACAAATGAGTAGGTATGTTTTTATATCACACTCACCCCAAAGTTGGAAGCTGCAAAGCGATCAGATGCAGAGACATTGGTGGAGGCGGTTGTGTGGGCATAGTAGGCATTGATGTTGGCCAGTAAGGTGCTCATCACTGCTGGCACACCAGGACACATGTACTTGGATGACAAACATGCAAAGTGCCTGAAAAACAGTATTCTTGGCCTCAAAGACTCTTCAAGGATTGCAGCAAAAAACAAATAATCAGAAGAGCTTACTGGTGTGTATGAAGCTTCCAATCATTTTGGCATGCAAGAATCTTTGTAATTTATTCATTCAAATATACATTCAGTGAATGCCTACCATGTGCCAGGCCCTGTGCTAGGTGCTAGAATCCAAAGATGTGATAGCCTGGCAGAGAAAGCAAGAGTAAGAAAGTCAATAAGCCAAGGCATGCTCTGCAAAACTACTGTAGAAACATACAAGATCACTTAAATCAGAATGGTTGAGGGCTGGAAGGGATTAGAATAAGGCTTCTCAAAGAAGAGATGGTTGAACCAAATCTTAAAGGATTAGTAGGAAGTAATCAAATGGAGAAGTGTTCAGGCAAAGGGAAATTCCATTGCAAAGACAAATATATTCATGGCAGATTGATTCATTTGGGAAAACCTCAGTTATGGCTACTGTTCAGGTATATGATATAGGAATACCAAGAAATAAAAGAAGCATAAAATAGTTAACAGAACAGTTTACCCTCAATACTATAGTATATTTTAAAATGAAGGCACAGTATGATCAGATTAGTCTTTCAGAAAGGCCCCTTTGATGATAAATTGGAGGGCGACTCAGATAAGACTAGGATGGAAAGAGCAGTTGAAGAGTTACTATAATCATTCAGAAAAGAAGCAATGAAAGCACTAAATGGAACAGAGAAATGGTTAAGAGTACAGACTCTAGATCAAGAGTGGGTTTGAATCTCAGCTCCACTATTTACTCAGTGACTTTGGATAAATTACTTAAACTTCTCTATGCCTCAGTTTTCTTACCTGTAAAATGGGAAAAATAATGGTACCCCCTCATAAATGAGTTAAAATTCATAAAATGCTTAGAACAATGCCTGGAACATAAAGAAATGTATGAGGGAGTTGTTATTATCATTATTGTTATTGTTACTATTGCACTATAGCAATAGTGATAGATTAAAAACAATTTTAGGAGATAGAATCCAGAGGTTTTAGAATTTTGATGTTGGAAGTCAAAGGGCAGTAGTAATTAAGAAAGAAAAGTTTAAGCTGATTCCTAAATTTGTGTGGACAACTGCATTTAAAATTGTTCCATTTACTAAAATAGGGAATATAGGAAGATAGACATATTTGGTGGAGATGTTGTTGATTTGGAAGAAGGAAGCAGCTGAAAATGGATCTGAAATTCAGGAAAAGGTATGATCTGGAAAAAGAAATGGAGTCCTCAACCCAGAAGAACTGGTTAAGGTCACAGGTTTGGATGAGATCATCTAGGGAGAATGAACAGAGTAGGAATGGTAAGGAGGCCATTCTCAAACCTCATTCCTCACTGTATTTCTTCTCTCCACCTATAATGAACTTCTTGTAATTCCTTGAATGTTCTATTGTCTGCTGCATCTCAGCGCCATAGCACATGCCCTACCACAAATGCTCTTCCACCTTTCCTGTATTTCAAGACTCAGTTCAAGTGTCAACTCTTCAATGGCTTCCCTCACATGCCTCCCCTAAAAGACAGATGGTCTCATAATTCCCTGTTATTACTTCTACCATAGCACTTATCATATTATATTGTAATTGTTTGTTTACTGGTCTCTCCTTCCTACTGGACTGAGTTCCCCAAGCACAGAGGCCTCATCTTACTCCATCTTTGTGTTCTCAGCACCTAACACAATATATGACCCATAGAAGAAACTCAATAAAAATTTGTAGAATAAATGAAGCGTGTCCAGGGTAATAGTCACCTTCTGCTTACAGCTCTAGTGGCAGCCTCACCAACATACAAACAACAAACTCTTACATACTAGTATATACAAACTCTTCATAGTAGGCAAAATTTTCTGGCATAGGAGTCTTGCTCAACTCCAGACACAGCTGCTTTTTCTACAGTTTAGTGCCTTCTTCAACATCCAGGCCAATCTATGAAAGCTTGTCTATCAAACACATATACATAAGCACACATGCTGCATCTCCTCAGGCCTGTGATGTTTGGGCAAGTTTGTCCTGGTATACCCTCTCATGCCTTTTGCCCTTCTTATCTCTCAACTCTGGGGGAGACAGGTAAGTATCATCTCCCTGAATTACTGATAAATATACTCCCTTTATACATATATTTTCTTTGCCTTGGGGCATAGACCCACCTCACCTCAGCTCAGAGAGGAAAGCAACAAATCACTGCATACTACCCCACTTAAGGACCTATTTACCCTGTCAGTGTGCCTTCATTAGCCTCCCCAAGAATTAAAAGCCACTTCCCAAAGCCCCAGGGGAGCCTCACGTCATGGCCTGATATATGGACTCGATGCCATAGCGCATGGCAAATTCATCCACAATTTCTTGGGCAGTCTCATCAAAGTACACCTTCCATGCATCATCTCCTCGAGCCTCAGGAATCAGGACTCCTCCACTACCCTGAATGTCTGTGAGGTAATGGAAAAGGTTCTGCAGGAGACAGAGCAAAGGAAATAGTTAAATACATATTAAAAATAAAACCAAAATCTGGTGGTAAAGTCCAGGAGAATATGAATAGGGTTCCAAAGAAATTCTGTCAAATCATCGCTAGTTCCTTGTGTGGCCCAATAGGCCTTCACATGAGTGAAAGAGAACAAAGGCTGGGACTATTACTTGGGCTGTCCAGGGTAGCATGGTGAATAAAAACCAGGCCCCAAATCTTCAACCATCCCGCAATCCCATTTATTGTCAAAGGCTTTCCCAGCACTGCTTTCTGACACCCCATCTACCAAAGGCTGGCTCACCTCATGGAGACACGTATATTGCACATGATACGGTGCTACCTTCTCCTCCCCCTTGATCTCCACACTGATTTGTAGTCGGATAGCCCCTGAGACAGCTGATTTATCTGTCCTCTTCTCTAGGAAGAAAAGAAGACCAGAGATTGACACCAATGCAACTACAGATAGCGCAGACAGCCCCCATCCTGGCTTAATCCAAGGAAAAAGAGGCACTAATCCAAAGTTCACATAACAGAGTGAACTCACTCCAGCGACCACATAGTCTACAAATACCCCCAAATATTCCCAATATTAATTTCTTTTTATTTATTTAT
Source organism: Panthera leo (assembly GCF_018350215.1). Taxonomy (NCBI): domain Eukaryota; kingdom Metazoa; phylum Chordata; class Mammalia; order Carnivora; family Felidae; genus Panthera; species Panthera leo. The sequence goes on along the minus strand of NC_056691.1, from coordinate 57,010,275 downwards.
TTTTATTTTTTGGTTTTTTTTCCAATATTAATTTCATTAAGAGAATAGGGAGCTAAAACCATTAGAGATGAGCATGAAGATTAAAGGGCCTCCTGAAATCTGAAGAATGGCTGAACAGCCAGACTGAGTTCCAGCCACTTCCACTCCTCTGTCCCCCATCTCTACTCATCGTCAGTTCTCTGCAGGTAAGACAGGCTCTGTATGCTTTAGGGATTGAGTGATGGTTTTGGTAGGCAGGATTTTCCCCCAGATTTCCCATTCATGCTCTCCCTTCCCAGAAAATTTCTCTGGTCCTGTTTCCTCACCCAAGTTGTACCAGACGTCCATCTCGCCACTCAGTGTCCGAACCTCAATAATGGTTTGACCAAGGAAATCATCAGACTCTCGTTTAAGCCGCTGTTTTACTCTTGACTTGATGTCATCATCTTCATCCCATACACGTACCTTGATGCGGTCAGAAGAGTTGTGGCACTCACTGTGAGAGAAATAGGCAGGCTCTGTTAGGTACCAACCAAGCAGCACTCATTCTTATTACTTCCAATTCCCTCCCAAAGCTCCATCAACTGTACTTGAAACCTTGTAGATGAAATGAAGGAGTCAGGGAACAGTGGGTGTCAGCCTGGGTGGCTCTACATACCATTATCATACCATTCCTTATTGCCTTGACACAAAAAGTGGGGAGACAGAAGAGTAATTAGAGACCATTCTGATTTCCTGTGCAGCTAGCTGTATCAACAACACTAACAGGAAAACACCTGGACAAATGCTACAGAGCCACAGGAAATGACTGCTAGTTCCCTTCCCAGAGTCAGTAAAGGTGTCAATGTTCATGGTATGTCCATCTGGTCATATCTGCTTAGCTTTCCATCTAGCTCCCCCCATCCATCTAGGTATGTGCTTGGTGAACTTCAATCATTCTTTAAAACCCAGGTGATCTGTCATTTTGCTCTATGAGGTTTGCTTTGGAAAAGGGAGTTTGGTCAGATCCCCCCTCACGCTCTCCTTCCCTCACAGTTGCTTAGTGGGTCCTATTGCCTCATACAAGAGTTGTACTTGACTGAATTTGCTACTTCTTTCTCTGTGTTCTCATACTATTTTTGCACACTCCATTAAAATATTATAGTATAACTGTTGGTCTACTGAAAAACAGCCAAACCAACAAGGAGCTTCTTGAAGGCAGAGACTGTCTTACACATTTTAGATACACAATATCATCTACAGTGTCTTGTATAGAATAGGGGCTTAATAAATCATTTCCTAAATGGATGAGAGCAGGCAAAATTGACTACAGAGTCAATTCATTTAAAATTCATCATAAGAAGAATTCAAGCAGGAACCTCTCAGATTCTCAAAGGAATAGGTGCTTCCCCCAGTAACTATTGCCTCTGGACTCGAGGCCAATTTTACTAGGCCTCAATCCCTTTCCACGTGAGTTCTCCAAGGAGCCAACGGAAGAAGATCTCTATATAACCAGCCTGTTCATTAGGTAATTCAGATTCTAAGTCCTGGTATAAGGTGTGTGACAAAGCACCTGGATTCTCCACACTTTAGTCTGTGTCCTAGACTAGAGCTTGACATTTTTTCAACAACCATCTTGTACTGTCTTATGAAATAGTCTGTAAGAAAGTAAGACAATGGAAAAAGGAGTGGGGGTGGAAGCTGAGAAAGAAAAAAAAGCAGAGCTTTTTAAGGGAAACAGAAACTTTTCCAGATCCCAGATTTCTATCTTCAAGCCAGAATTACCCAGTTGGAGGACACGGACATTGCTTCCCAACTCTCCAGAAGAGTCTAATCCTTCCTAGGCAGGATAGCAAGGCTGAAAGGTACACAACAGGGTGGCCAGTTCCTGGCTGTCACTGAGCAGTAGTAAAATCTTTCTAACGCTAGAAAAAGCAGTATGGAGTTCCCAGGAGCCCCTGATACAATAGCCCATGAGAAGAAACCCAGAAAATAAATGACTGCTGCCCAACTGAATCCTATGAGAAATAGGCTTCTCCAGTACCTCTGGCCCATCCCTTTTTGTTGAAAGAATTTTTATTTATTTAAAGTAATCTCTACACCCAATGTGGGGCTCGAAATTATGACCCCAAGATCAAAAGTTGCATGCTCCACTAACAGAGCCAACCAGGTGCCCTGCCTCATCCCTCTTAGGGTCCAAGCCAAGGATAATAGGACTTAATGCTGCTTCTAAAATACACATAGTCCCAGGTAAGACAAAACCCTCTGTTACTTACAAATGGAACTTCTCTTCCCAAACAGGGTTCAGATTCCCAAAAATAGTCTTGGTACGCTTCTTGGTTTTGCCCACTTGCACAGTCACGTAAGGGTCACTGGATCCTGTCTTGTCCTTGGCTTGTAGGCCCTGGGCACACACCACTGCAACCCAAATATAAAGGATGAGGCTTCAGAGTATGCTCTAGAAGTCACAAGTCTTCCATAGTACTACTCATATGCTCTCCATCTTAGAGCAGCCTCCATCTGCTCCTTGAACAGGAACACGAATCTTCTCACTCTTCCATATCTATGCTTAGCCCTGGGCTGCCAGTCTTTCTCTGAAAGGCTGGCCCAAGAATCCCACCTCCTCACCAGTGCCTTAACTGACCACCTTCCCCTACATTGATATATACGTGCTTCAGCCACACCCACTCAGCTAGTAAAGCACTAGCTTATTTCCTGATCTCCTACTATACCATTGCCCCCTACCCCCCTAGCTCTTATAATATCAAACTGTTAACCAAGTCTATAACATCAGATTGTTACCAAATCCTTCATTATCATTCATATCATTTGTAGGTGCTGGTCTTGCTCTCCTAACACCCAATGGCACCAGGCTCTAGGAGAGGAGGAGTGATGAACAGTAAGGCCCTCCTTCCCTCAATTCTACCTTCTTTCTCTCCAGCCCCCTGCTCCCTCAAACTCAGGATGCTTCTTCCCCAGGTTCCTCACCATAGTCTAGGCCTTCCTGTCCCCTCAAACCTTGGCCTACTCACCAGTGATGGTAATCTTGGCCGACCATTTGGAGGTGCCATCCAGTACACTCTGCTTCACTGTTTTCATCTGTTGCACATGGGCCACTTTGCTCACAGTAAAGACATCCCGGATAACTTCAAAGATCTCTGGCTTATTCCGCTCTCGGATCTTCATGCGGTCCTTCATGGCCATGATTATATTCTGGGTCCGGTCCTCAGCTCCATGTTTAGAACTCTTTTCTGCAGCCCCTGAAGGATCGCCAGAAATAGAAAGATAACCAATAGGCAACCCACCAGACAAAGGGTCAGGCTGAAGAATGCAGCTTAACAGAGGTCACTGAGAAGTGGAAGAAGCTTAAGACTGGGATAGCTCTCGGAAGAGTTCACCAATATGGGACCTGCTGAAGTTTAACACTTGGCCAGTGGAATTTAAAATGCAACTCAAAGGGCAGCACAATCTTGGTAATTACTATGGGAGTTTATTATACTATTTCCTGAATTTTTCATAAAAAAAAGAAACAAACAAAAAAGTTTAGCTCAGCCTGCAGATGACCTTGTCTTTCTTCTACCCTAGGTGGTGGTTGAGAGTTACCCTTCAAGTTTAAGGCAAAAATATCCCCAATGGGTATTGCAGTTATCAGGGAGGGTTGGTGGATGGGCATGACAACTCCACCAATCTCATCTGACTTCCAAACCATGACAGAGATCCCAGAATTCATCATGGCGCACACTGGATTCTGCCTCAGGGCTCTAATGCCTTTAGTCTCAGAAAATATGTAGTATGGTAAGAAAAACAGAGCAGACTCATCTGATGTATTTCATCATATGGGCTTGTCAGAAAGGGGCCAATCCTTCCTTTACTGGCTCTGCAGATTGGTTCTTGTCTCTATTCTCCAAAGACGTAGGTCTTTTCTACAAGACCTGGAGCAAAAATTAAGGCCAACATCTGAATCCTAACCCTGAAAAGATGGCAAGCAGATCTGTCCAGGGAAGGCCATAGAAGGGCATTTCATTCCACTCCTCACTTCACAGAAGCCTTAGGCAAAACATATTTTCTGATAAATGAAAATGACCTGGGTTGCATCCTAGTCTTGCCATTTAGCATATCCCATACACTGCTACTTTCTTGGACTGGGACCTCTGGAAGGCCCTTGAGGAAAGGATTGACACACTTGCTATGGAGCAGCATTTCAGAAAGTTTCCAGCAAGCAGCCTATGCAGCCTGCCTGGCTTCTAGTTCTTAGTAATTAAAGCAAGAGTCTGCTGGCACCTGTGCTTGAAACCCCTTATGATGGATTTGGGCAATCATCACCAGCATTCATCTTCAATCTTTTCAGAGCCCCATCTCTTCCACTGACTTGTTCTACCTGTTTCTTCATGTCTGCTATAGCCATGCCACTGGCACCAATCTAGGGCCCTCCAAACGAAGACATTTTAAGTGAACAATTAGTTGAGGCCTCTCTCCCTGGGCCCCATTTATGTCACATATCTTTCTTTGGGATAATGAAGTGCTTCTGAGTCTAAAGGTGACCCTTCTTTCTCCCCATAATCCTTGAAGTTTTCATTGCTATGACTTGGCTCTGAGTAAAATGTGGAAGACCTGAGGGGCAAGAAAATACATTCCCACATCCCTAAACCCTGCTCCCCCTGGGGTCCAGGCACAGTGGTTACAAGTCCTGCAGGAACAAAGCAAGGAGACAAGAACTTGGAGGGCTACTAACTCCTTCAGCAGAAACTTATTGCTTTTCCTGCTCCTATTCTCCCCACTCCATGATGGTAGCACAAATCACGTATTTAGTCAGGGCCTGGGAGTCTGGCACATTCTCCTCTGGGACCTCTGCCTGATCCATTTGTCACTTCTGTTCCCAGCACTGTTGTCTAAAACCTGCATCTATAGGCAAGGAATAAATGCTGCCTTCCCTGGGTCCTAGAGTCTATACCTCAAGAGGTTCTTCTGTGAAGCCTGGAACCTCACAGAACTCTCTCTTCCCATTAGTTTTGGTCCCCAATTAATCATACTCTAGTCATTTGAGCGATATGGCCACTGCAGTGTGTACATTACTCAAGCACAGCTTCTGGGATCATCTGAATCCTGGAAGAGATTCTAGTTCTGCCAGAGGGCCACAGAAAGCTCGAATTTGTTTTCCTAAAGGTGCTTAAGACAGTGTGTTGTAAGACCTGTTATTTGGAAAGGCAATGCCCCTTGACTCAGGACCCTAGTTTCTTTGAAAAAGAAAGAACTTCATAATCAGGTAGACTAGAGGAATGATAGTTGAGCCATCCTAGCTCTTTGTTGCAAGACTATTTGGGAGAGGGCCTGCTGCCCCTGCTCTATACCCCTCATCCCACAGGGATACTCACGTTGCAGGCAGTCGGCGTTGAGCAGATCCTGGCACTTCTCATGGCACTTGACTCCACACTCACTGCAGCGCATGCCCTGCCGGGCAATGCCCCAGAGCAGACCTTCACACTCATAGCAGTAGGTAGGGGTAGTGGCCGTCCAGACCTCAAAGTTGTGGGGTGTGGTACACGAGATGGGGTAGATTAAGGCCTGCAGGGTTTTCTTATACACATGGGATTTCTGAAAGACACATAACCCATCACCCGCCAGCAACTTTAGGTCTCTAAGAGATACCAGAACTGAGATCCCTGCAGGGTAATCAAGACCCTGGTTTCTCCTCTGGCAATAAAGGAAATACTCTAGCCTGGCCCAGCCCACAGCCAAGAAGCCCCTGGAAGAAAGAAGCCCCTCAATGTCATGTGCTCCTGGTCATCCAAGAGAGATCTGACCCAAATGCTACATCTGAACCTTTTCCCAGCATTCAAGCTTTCTAGGAAAACAGAGGGTACTAGGCCCACCATAAAACCCTGAGTTCAGTGGTCACATACTCCAATATAAGACTTGGGCTTACCTCTGTTCTGACCCCTTGCCTCTTTTAGTATGGAAAACTCAGACACAAAGCTATTTATCTGTTTCATTAACAATGTGTGCCTAACACTCATGAATTCTCAGTTAGAGTGGCTACCAGTCTTTAGGCCAGTGAACTCATGACAGCCCGTGGGTCACTTACCAGCTCTTCATCTTTGAGAGATGTGCGTGTAGCCATTGCAGAAGTAATCCCTGCCTTCCGGGACTGGACCAATGACTATGAGAGAAGACCGGCTGTCAGCCCTGGCTACTGCCAAGGGCTGGCAAATTCCTGGCAAAGGAGTTTCAGTGACCAAAGTGATTTGACTGCTTGACTTACTACCTTCTGATTTTACTGTCATTCACAGGAACCACCCATGGGTAATAGGTGATAAGAGTACCAAACAAACTGAGGGTTGACAGACGATGGGGGAGAGGGGAAAGTGGGTGACAGGCATTGAGGAGGGCACTTGTTGGGATGAGCACTCGATGTTGTATGGAAGCCAATTTGACAATAAATTATATTAAAAAAAAAAAAAGATCCAAAACACAAGGCCCTTAGGAGACTATTCTAACAATGTCAGAATGACACTTCTCTTAGGGTACCTATCATCCAAAGACTCTCTCTTTCCTTCACTCTTTTTAGGTTTCCCACCCCTTGTGTATAGGAAGACAAAGGAAAATGACAAGTTTAGAATTATAGTAGGAAATACATCATTAAGAATAGAATAAACTATGACATAGCCACATTTAAGAACCATCACTGAGGGGCGCCTGGGTGGCTCAGTCGGTTAAGCGTCAGACTTCAGCTCAGGTCATGATCTCACGGTCCGTGAGTTTGAGCCCCGCGTCAGGCTCTGTGCTGACAGCTCACAGCCTGGAGCCTGCTTCAGATTCTGTGTCTCCCTCTCTCTCTGACCCTCCCCCATTCATGCTCTGTCTCTCTCTGTCTCAAAAAATAAATAAACACTAAAAAAAAAAAAAAAAAAAAAAAAAAAAAAGAACCATCACTGAGAACAATTTCATGCTATCCTTTATCCCTGGGTACCACCCCTTGCCCACACAATCCCAGGTGGCTATAGAGGCCAGCAGCCCAAATGAGCAAGATACTCAGCTAAAGGGGCAACATAACCACAGTCAAATCAACCAGGGCAGGGGGTTAAGTCTGAGAGCTGGGACTGCTCTGCTAGCTAAGCCCTTGTGTAGAGGGGCCTCATGTTATCTGCCAAACCCAAGCTTTAAGAACAGCCCCTGGAGGGTGGACACTGGGTAGGCAGGAAGTGTATCAGCCTAAACAGGAAAAACAGTTGGGAAGGGCCCGGGTGGTTTGAGATTCTTAAAGAGGATGGAAAGGGGCTCTGGAAACACTCACCATAGCCTGTGCAGAGGAGAGCAGAGAAAGGAACAACAGGATGTTAAAGCCACCCCCAAAAGCATGAAAAAACTAGCAGAGGCAACTGGGAGGTAGTCTTCCCAGTAGTCTGATCCATGTAGGGTACAACATCCCAACCCCCTCTGCCTCTATCCACTAAAAATTATCTTCAATCCAGCCAGCTATCCAGCACCTAGAGCTTCTACTCTAAGGAGAGTTATGCCAGAAAATGAAATATAGGCAAGGTTAAAATATGGAGGATGAAAGTAAGACATGACTAAGATACTGCTATCCAACTAGTTAAGCAAAGAAGAGCTGGTGTACAAAAAGGTGGGGTGGGGTAGAAGCAGAGAAAAAGTATGAAAAGAAAAAAGAGATGCAAGATAATGAAATAAAGTAATAAAGAAGAGATGACATCAAAACTCATCTTTATCCAACCAGCTTGATGGTAAAAAGAGAGGTATATTAGAAAGGAGGAAAAAGAGAAAGGAAAAGATACACAAGCAGTAGGAAAGAAAGGAAGGAAAGAAAAAAAAAAAAACAAGAGAAAATGGCAGAGGATATTTCCATTCAGCCAACTAAGGAGAGAGACACTGGTAGAGGGGAAAAAAGCAGGAAATGAAGGAGAAATGGGAAAAGGAGTGCATAGAAAAAGCAAAATAGACTGAATGGGGGGTGGGGACAGAAAACAGGAGCAGAAAATGGTACTAAGAAAAGGGGTTCAAGTCTTACTGAACTTCTAGCTTTTGAGCTCTAGGATTGTGGGGGACCCTGGCCCCCACTTCACCCCTCACTACCCACTAGGCTATGCAAAATTCCTTGAGTTGATCCTGCCACAGGAGGTATAATCCAAGATGGGAGCTTCCAGTCATCCTGGAGGTCCTGAGATCAGCTTTAACTCTTAAGCCTGTTTCAATTCAATTCTACAATTTTTTTATCATTACCTCTCAGTGCCAGACTCTGAGTTAAGTACTAGGGACACAAAAATACTCCAGCAAGTCTATGTCTTGGGAGGAGACCATCACTTTATCTTTAAGGAGTAGCATCAGTGGTGCTCATTGCTAAACTCAATGATATAGGTCAGGGCTAGAGGCAATTTCCATTCCAGGTCATCAAAAGAGGCTACAGAGAAACCCAGAGGAATAAGATACCTAGAAGACAACTCTGGTTTGAGATAACCCAGGTTTGAGGGCCCAACCTATAGTTCCAGGTAGGAGCTTTAGCTAATGAAGAACCTGGGGCTCTAATAAGGAAATAAGGTCCAACTAAGGTCTCATCACTAAGTCTCAGTAAAGCTTTAAATGATTGATCTTCAGACCAATATCTGTCACTAAATGGACCACTACCAGTCCTGATAATATGCCATGGCCTAATGGGAGATACCCAAACCCTATAGCCTAAGTCTTCAAAGAGTCACTCACCAGATCACTGACAAGTGGCAGTGGCTTCTTTCTACGTAGATCTGGCATGCTGTCAATGCCATAGAGCCCTCCAGCTGGCCTAAGGGGAGAAGAAAATATGTCAAGACTTGTTATGGCAGGTTCAGTGTTCTATTCTCCTTGCTCACCCTCTCCCCAGAGGAAGATGAACTGATTTCCACCATGTGCCTTTGAGAGGGGTAAGGAAGACACAAAGTGAGAGAAATAAAACCATGGAATGATGAGCAATGGAATCTGCTCTCGGGGTGCCCCTCCATGTTTCCTTCTATAATTTCAGCCAAAAACAGAGAGATCTTTTATCCCACAAGGACACTTCAAGGCACCTCTGTTTACTTGAAGGCCCTTGTGCTGCATAATGCAAGGAGGGAATTGGTAGTTAAGAGGGCCCCTCCCTAGACTCAGGCCACAGACTCTGCTCCCCAAAGATAAGTGTTTCCTGGCCTGTGCTAGAACAGAGCCCACAGGAATGGCTCTACAGAAGAGCTGCTGCCTACGTGAGAAAGACTGCTAATGATATGTAGAAGGAGACTTTCTCCATCCTGAGTAAAAGAGTCACCACTTCTGTCCATTCAAGCATCCTGAAGAAAAAGGTCTCCATGGAGAGGAGCTTGCATAACCAAGTGGAGGGAGGATAAGTGGGATAGGAGACTTCCAAATAACCATTTAGAGGGGGAAAGAAACAAAATTTAGGAAGGAAACAATAAAAGGACTCTGAAAGTCTAGCCTAGCCCTGTGGATACATCAGCAGGGACCAGGAAAAAAAAATTACAGTTGGAGCAACTGGAGATTTCTAAAACTTTTATACCATTTCTATGCATTCTGTTGTTCTTTGCCATTTCTTCCATAATTATATGAATAAAATTACAGAGAACATCCTGGAACACCATTCTCACAATGAGATAACCTGGGTTTTAGACCCAACTTTTCTACTAACTCACTCTATGTCCTTTGCCAAAATTCCTTCCTTTCTTTGGGTCTTGACGCCAATTCTATAAAACAAGGGGAATGAACTACAAAATTTTTCCAACCTTTTAGGAGTTGTCATTCCGAACCTCAAAGAAAAGAACTCATATACTTGGCTTTAATGAAAAGAAGGAGATGGGGAAGGTGGTAAGATAGTTACATGGTACACCATAACCGATCTAAAAAGAGACATGCTGCAGAAAAATAAGTACTGCCAGCAAGCTATATAGGTAAAGAATGGAGCCATAAATTAGATCAAGGCCAAGAGTTGGAACAGACAAGCTGCTATGTTGATTTCTAATAAACTAGCTTCCTGAGCACAGGAAATGAACTTTGCTTTCAATGAGACTACCAGAGCTAGGGAAGTTCTCAACTTGTGACAACTTCTAAGGACTAAGCTGAAGGAAAGATGACAGGAAGGCGTTTAGAAAATCAGTGCATGGCCCCATTTAAAAATAGCTTAGATATTTTCCATTATCATGTATGTATTTTATAATCATTAGAAAAAAAAGCTAAAGTCCTGAGGAAGGGCTTGTTGAAGTAGCAAGTTTGTGGCTAATTCTAAAAACAAGGAGAAAAGGAAGATCCTGAGAAATAATGGACAGTGTATGTGCCAGGGAGAGGTGGGGGAGGGCACTTAAACTCTTTTCTCTCTTGGGAATAGTCAGTTATAGACAGCAGTTGAGCAGCTGAAAATGACTCTTTGCTGCAGTCACATGGGTGTGAAACTCCCAAACAAGAAGCACAGACAGAACACACAGAGCTCCTAAGGGATGCTACTTATGTCTTGACAAGAGTAGAATGGAGTAAGTAGGTGACTCACAATAGCTGAAGCAGGACAGAGCCCAGAGAGTAATCTAATCAGCTACACTATCAACAATGGAATAAAAGAGAACTGTGTCAAATGCAGATATTTTTCTAGTTTCCTCTTTTATACCTAAAAGGGTTATCACTAACTATGATGCATTGAATCAAATTCTAGAGGCAAAGATAGGGAAGCCCCAAAGCTCCCTCCCCTGCTTCAGGGGAACCATGCTATAAAGCTCTGTCTTCTGTCTTTGAGGAGTCAATCTGCAAAGTTCTTCCCTCTCCTCAGAGAACCAACCAATCCCTATAGCAGAGCCTCTTCTTTCCCAGGATCCAACTTATGGAGTGTTTTCTACTGTTTCTCAGGGGGAAGCTAGAAGCAGCATGAGAGACTGTAAAATCCACAGAAACCTAGAAACCTTGTAGGGAATCACTTACCCTCCTGGGAGCCACTGGGGCAGAGAGGGGTTACCATCGTCTGGAATCTTTAAAAAGAGATAGAAAAAAAGTTAAATCCTAGAAAAGATGGGAGACAGCCATATTTCTTTGGTCAGGCAGTAAGCAGTAAAGTAGGAATCTCAGAGAAGAGTAGGTCACATACACAATGTGGTGACATAGCCAGACTGATGTCTAAGCAAATGCCCTGATGAGCCAGAGCAACAAGCAGGTTGCCAAAATGAGTGCTACTTCGTCTCCCTTCTCCCCAGTGAATAGGAAGGATATAAGGTCAAGCTCTAAGGCTAAGGTCCACTGGGAGTGTGAGAACTATCAGAACTTCTATCTCCCTCACACAATTCACTGGTATATATAACAGTAAGCCAAGGCCAAAAAAACAAAAAGATCCAGTTAGGCTTCCAGGCCCCGCTTAAGCAAAAGGACCACTTCATATAGAGTCTGGCCTTCTTCTAGTTATATTCCTAAATTCCCTTAGCTATCACAGAGTGGCGACTTGGTTCTTCTGGACTCCCATCTCATCTTGTGATTTGACTTTGTTCAGGCTTCCTTGAAGCCCTAACTCACAGACATTCTACATTTGATAAGGTCTCTATATATGACAAGAAAACCCAGGGCAGGTTGGATACTTAGATTATCATTCTGGTGCTGTTTATGAGCTCTACAATGAGAAGTTGAAAACTGAGGTACCAAATAATTCAAAGAAGAAACTGCCTGAAAACAGTTTTTAAACGTTTCTCCACAAACAAGCAAAAAACCGAAACAAAAACAAACAAAAAACCCAAAAACAAACATTAAAAAACACACACACAGAAAAAAAAAACAAAACAAAGCAGTGTAGACAGAAAGTTCCAAAGCTTCTAGGGCTTTCTAGAGAACCAATGGTAAATGCTGTTTAGGCTCAAACAGAGCTAGTGCTAGCAGGTCTGGGGCTTTGTGCCCCCTTCTTGTCCCCTAAACTCCCCAAAACTTTCCTGCCTCCTAAAACCTGGGGTCCAGTTAACTATCCTGGACCAAATGTGCTCTAGGACAAGGGAGACAAAGTAAGGTATTTAACTTGTACAGGGGGTAAAGTTTTGGGAGGGCCCTGGCTGGGAGAAGTTATGGATAAAATTACGTAAAACAGAGTAGAAAAGGGAGAGGTAGGACAGGCATGGTGTTGGGTAATGTAAAAGTGGGTAAGAATTACCCTGGGTCAGCAGTAAGGCTCAAGATGAACTTTGGATGTAAGACCCTTCTCAGACCGTTCTCAGGTTGTCTGGATTCTAAGTAAGCTTATCTGCCTATTGACTACAGCCCTTCACGAACCCATTTTACCTTATCTGGCTCTTGCCCTGGTTCTGTGGGTGAGATGATACTGGCAAAAGGACAGCCAGGCCCAAAAGGAAACCAGAAGTGGATAATACAAGTCCCCTAAGGTTGCTTTTGAGGGGTAGCCTATCCCTAAATCCCCAGATCCTACCACACAGAACTTACCTTCCCTTTGGAAACAGTCACTGTACTGAGGAGATTTTTATTTCCTACCTAAAATTAGATGTTTGCCAGAAACCACTGACCTTAAGGAAACAAAGTCACAAAAAGTCTCTGGGAACCAGGGTTCAACAAACTCAGATCATACACATTTCCTGTGCTTAGAGGGGACAGTGGGTCTGCAGAAGCCTGCAGACAAAAGCATAGAGCATGCACACACAGGTACTGAAGGAGGGTTGTGAGAATGAGAGGTGGTCTAGATAAAGTACCTACAGCGGGTACATTCATAGACACAACTTATGCCTGAGAGAAACACAAGGTGATCATGGATCCTGCACACAGGGCGATAAAGCATGTGCGCACACCCATTCGAAAAAGGATATTCAGTGTTCACCCGGGCCTGAATCACAAGCAAAAGCAAACCCTCACGGTCTTCAAGAACCAGTGCACAGCATGATTTATACAATGCATTCACATGGCATGGGGGAACCACATCACAGGTCTACAGAAGCTTGTGTTCACAGAGAGACCAAGAAACCTGCTCAGAAGCACAAAGCACATTCACACTTAGGGCCCCAGGCAAGAGGCACAAAATGCCTACAGCAATTCCTGCTCTCAAATACAAAGTGTATGCATGCTGGGCTCAGCAAGGGTTTACAGCATATGCCAACCTGCAGCAACAAGCAAAAAATGGACAAACACTGTGCAAAATAGAAGAGAAGGCAATCAGTGTTTGGGGGAGTCAAACTGAGTACAAGTATAAGCACACACATGCTACATTGAATGTGCACCATGCTGGCACACACATTCTCACACTGTGCTCCAGGGATGTCTGCAGGAGCATACACAAAAATGGAGCATGCCCACAAACTGCTTTTAGGAAAAACAGACTATCTACATGAGCCAAAGCTCAGAGGCACAGATCACGTGTGTGTGTGCGTGCATGTGTTCGTCCACACGCACACGCGCGCGCACACACACACACACACGCACACACACACACACACTGTGCTCAGGAGAGAAGGGTAGAAGATAGACAACACAAAGGACCCAAAGGGCCAGAGGCACAACCTGAATGGCTCCTCGCTTTCCTTCTGCAAGGAGAGAGAAAGCAGGGAAAAAAGGGCAGAAAGGTTAGTAGATTCAGTCCCATAGCACGGAACCCAAAGAAAATGCCAGCTAAACCTTAAGGGACATGGAGGAAAGGAAGAGATCCTCTGAACAACTGGTTAGTTCACAGAGCCTAACTCCAAGAATCCTTACCTCCCCTATTGACTGGCCCCTCCTTTTAGTTTAGACCATTCCTGGTTTGGCTACTCAAACTAAAGGACAAAGCCTGCCTGGGGATTTCAATCACCTTTCTTCCCTTTCCAAAGTGGCCTGCATGCAGCATCAAGGAAACCAGTGCCACACACTTTGTTACCAAGGGCCACTCCAACAGGCTATCTGATCTGGGCTAAGCACAGAGGGAGTTCCTTCCTTGGAAGCTACATGAGCGCACTCTGGATCTGGGATAAGTCCTCAAACGCCAAAGGCCTGGTGACTGAACCCTTTCCATTTCACAATGCAGGCCATGCATTTGCCCAGTAACCCTGGCCTGTTTTCCCAAAGCCTGAGTTAAGTTAGGCCAGGTTAAGGCCTGGAGTTAAGGCTAGGACCGGGATACTCAAAGGCCATAGTTGGGGGCATCCACTGGCCACTGACCTACAAAGTTACCATGATCTAGATGACAAAACCGTGATGGCAACTCCAGGCCTAATTATCTATTAAATCCAGAACAATTCTCCAAAGGAAATTGATGCTTCCAGAAGGGCTTTAGCAAGTCACAGAAAAGGAAGATAAAGTCCAGAAATTACTCCTCCTAATCATCAGACTACATTGTCTCTAGGCCACATATGGATAGCTCCACAGGTTTCCTTCTCTAAGGCAAGTACATTCACCTGGGCTGATCAGCTACCCTCTTTCTTTTCCCTCCCTTTTAAAGATCCACTGACATTACATAACAAGTAAAAGGGAGAATCATAAAAACTAATTCCTAAGTTTCCAATTTTTCAGCTATTTTTGATGACATAATGGGTCACCCGACCTGACAGAAGAGTTAATTCAGGAATAGGAATCCTCCAAAATAGTGCAGCTATAGGAAGGTGAATGCGATGCAAAAGACACTTGCTGGAATGGGTCATATCTCTCCTACATTTACACCCACCTCCCTTATTGTATTCTGCTGTCTTTGAAAATGAAAATTAGGCAAGGAACACTTTAACTGACCCTGTGATTCAAATTGGAAAGGTTTCTCTCTTCCTCCACTATCTTGAAAATACACTGTATACATCATGTCAAAGTTACTTTGTGTCTTTCTGTTCTCCCCAGAGTTCCCCATAATACCTAAGAATCTGCTGACAAGGCTCTCCATATATATATATATACAATTTTACCCTTGTAGCCTGAGGGCTTAGCACATCTCCCAGCATTTGTATGTAGTTAAAGGAACTGAACTTTGAGGACTTAGAAAACAACAGCTTCTCAGAACATGTCTTTTGCCAATCACCAGAGAAAAACGTAGGTCTGTTAGCCAGTAGCCTGTACCATATTCCAGACTGCAAGGAACTGCTGTATTAGCTCTTTAGTTTGTCCCACCGACTAGACAAATATAACAAAACCTTTTCTTTTCTTTTTAATTTATTTTTGAGAGAGAGAGTGCGCACATAAGCAGAGGAGATGCAGAGAGAGGAAGACAGAGTATCTAAAGCAGGCTCCATGCTGACAGCAGAGAGCCCGACGTGGGGCTCGAACTTGCAAACTGCGAGATCATGACCTGAGCTGAAGTAGAACGCTTAACCAACTGAGCCACCCAGGTGCCCCTCTTTTTTTAAAAAAATGCTTATTTTGGAAAGAGAGAGCGTGCACGCTGCGACTGGAGGGGGGGGGGGCGAGGGGCAGAGAGAGAGGAGACAGAGGATTGTAGAAGTGGGCTCTGCCCTGATAGCGGAGAGCCCAATGTAGGGCTGGAACTCACCAACTATAAGGTCACATGACCTGAGCCAAAGTGGGACTCTTACCCGACTGAATCACCCAGGCATCCCACAAAACCTTTCTTGTTAAGAGTCAAACTTTTTGTGCTTCCTAACTTCTTAAAATGCCTTAATATTTTTCTACTTAGATTTAGTTTTCAGTTTAAGTGCTATATGTCTAGGGTAAAAAAAAAAAAAAAAATTGCCTGACCCCTAAGAATGATAGCACTCTTCCAGACAGTCCATTTTATAAGGAAGGGACATACTTCCTCATCATTAAAACAATCTTAACTCCATTGTAGTTGGGAATGAAAAGACTTGAGGCCCTCCACTAATATGAGCCTGCATTTCCTTACCTGTAAAAAGCAGATAAGAACTCTACCTCCTAAAGTTACAGCAAGGATTCATTTCTTCAACAAGTACATATTGAGAACCTACTACACACTAGGTACTGTCCTCAGTGCTGGTGATGCAGCAGAGAATGAAACAAACTCCCTGATCTTGATAAGTTTCTATTCTAGAGTAGGAGCTGATGATTAATAATCATGAAGACAATGAAAGTAGCTAACATTAAGTGAACACATCATGTATCTGACATTTTATTAGAGTAAGCTCATTTATTTCTCTCAACAACTCTACTGGGTAAATACTATTATCTCAATTTTTTTGTTGATTAACTGAAGATTATCACAGAAGTTAAAAAACATGCCTAAAGTCACAGCAAGTGGCAAAGCCAAAATTTAAAACAGGCATTTGGTGCCAGGATCTATAGAGACTCTGCTGCAAACTTCAGGTAAGGGTAAAAGATAATGCCCCTGTGGTGATGCTACAGTTACTATTAAAGTTTTACAAAAGGTTGTCAGGAAGGCCTTATTGATAATGTGACATCTAAGCAGAGACCAAAAGGAAATGAGTGAAGAAGCTATTCAGAGTTCTAGGAGAAAAGTACTCCAGTCAGAATATACAGCAAGCCCAAAGCCTGAGGTGAGAGCATAGCCGGTGTGGAGGAACAGCAAGTCTGCGATAGAGTACTGGTTCAAATAGGGCTCTGCAAGCTCATAAGCACTTTAGCTTTCATTCTGATACTGAAAAATCAATGGAAGCTTTTGAACAGAGTAGTGATATGATCTAACTCATGTTTTGTAAGGATTACAAACTCTGATTGCTGTGGGGAAAACAGACTGTAGAACAAAGGTAGAAGCAGAGAGACAAGTTAGGCTATGAAATCATCTGGGTAAGAGAAAATGGTGACTTAGACAAGGATAGTTAGTGGTTAAGGCAGAAATAGTGGTAAGTTTTAGGTTACCTTTTAAAGGGAGAGCAGGCAGATTTACTAACTGATTGGATGTGGGCTATGAGAAAAAAGGAAAAGCCAAGAATGACTCTACGGATTTGGGCCTGAGCAGCTCTAAGAATCGAGTTGCTGTTTACTGGTAAGATGACTATAGGAAAAGTTGGTTTGGCAGGGGCTTGGGAAAAGGACCAGGAGTTTGGTTTTGGTATGTCGAATCTGATACGCCTATTTACTTCCAAATAGGAATGTTAAGTAGATGTAGAATCGGGTGTTCATGGAAGATGTCTGGGCCAGAGATATAAATCTGGGAATACTTATAAAACTCATGATATTGAAAGAGATTATCTAGACCATGAGTATGAATAACAAGAAATCAGGATTGAATCCTGGGATGCTACAAGATTGGGAAAATGAGGGGGGACCAACAAAGATGGTGAAGAAGGAATGGTCAATATAGAACTGGGGAAGAACCAATACAGAGAGGTGGTCTGGAAACAAAGTGAAGAAAGTTTTTCAAAAAGAAGCACCTGAGGCATAAGGACAGACTAAAAGATCAATGGAATAGAATTGAGGATCCAGAAATAAACTCTAAAATTTACAGTCAGTTGATTTTTGTCAAGCGTGCTAAGACCATTCAATGGAGAGAGTTTTTTTCAACAAATGGTGTTTGAATATCCATATGCATATGAATCAAGTTGGATCCCTATCTCCCAAACACCACACAAAAATTATTTCAAAATGGATCATCGACCTAAAAGAGCTAAAACTAAACAACGTTTAGAAAAAAACATAGGACGGGTGCCTGGGTGGCTCAGTGGGTTAAGTGTCCAACTTCGGCTCAGGTCACACGATCTTGCAGTTCATGAATTCAAGCCCCACATCAGGCTCTATGCTGACAGCTCAGAGCCTGGTGCCTGCTTTGGATTCTGTGTTTCCCACTCTGCCCCTCCCCACTCACACTCTGTCTTTCTCTCTCTCAAAAATAAACGTTAAAAAATATGTTTTTTTAAAAAAGAAAAAAACAAGGTTACTTCTCTGCAACCTTGGATTAGACAATGGTTTCTTAACTAGGAAATCAAAAACACAATCCACACAAGAAAAATATATATTGAATTCCATCAAAATTTAAAACTTTTGCACTCTATTTCATACCCATTATAATGGCTATCACAAAAGAGAGAGAGAGAGAAAGAGAGAAAGAAGTAACAACTGTTGGCAAGGATGTAGAGAAATTACAACCTTTGTGCACTGTTGGTAGGAATGCGAAATGGCGCAGCCACTGTAGAAAACAATATGGCAATTCCACTTCTCGTTATGTACCCAAAGGAAATGAAAGTGAGGATTCAAAACTGATATTTATACACCCATGTTCATGGCAGCATTATTCACAATAGCCAAAGGGTGGAAGAAACCCAAGTGTCTATCTACAAATGAATGGATAAACAAAATGTGGTATATATACACATACAACGGAATACCATTCAGCCTTAAAAAGAAAGGACACATGCTACAACATGGATGAACCTTGAGAAAACCTTATGCCAAGTAAAATAGGCCAGCCACAAAATGACCAATATTGTGTGATTCTACTTATATGAGGTACATAGAGTAGTCAAATTTAAAGAGACAGAAAGTAGATGTGGTTGCCAACGATTTGTGGGAGAGGAGAATAGGGAGTTAGTTTAATAGGTACAGAGCTTCAGCTGGGGAAGATGAAAAAGTTCTGGATAATGGATGATGGTGATGGTTGCACAACAACATGAATAAACTTAAAATGTTTAAAATGATAAATTTTATATCATGTATATTTTACCACAATAAAAAAATTTAGGGGTGCCTGGGTGGCTTGGTTGAGCATCCGACTCTTGACTTTAGCTCAGGTCATGATCAAACCCCGCATTGAAGCTCCATGTTCCTCATGGAGCCTGCTTAAGATTCTCAGTCTCTCTCTCCCTCTGCCCTTCTCCCCCACTTGTGCATGTTCTGGTTTAAAAAAAAAAAAAAAGTTAAATAAAACATGTATGCTTCAAAAACTCCATCAAGAAAGTGAAAAGACAAAGATTGTGGGAAAATACTCACAAATCACATATGTGATAAGGGTCATGTTCCAGAATATATAAAGTTGTCTTACAACTCAACAACAAAAAGACAACTCAATTTGAATAGACATTTCTCCAAAAAAATATAAAAATGGTCAATATGCACATGAAAAGATGCTTAACATCATTAGCCACTAGGGAAATGCAAATCAAACCACAGTAAGATACCACTCACGTCCAGTAGGATGGGTAAAATAAAAAAACACAAACATTAATAAGTGTTGGCGAGGATGTGGAGAAATTAGAACTCTCATGCCTTGCTGGTGGGAATGTAAAATGGTGCAACCACGCTGGAAAACAGTCTGGCAATTTCTGAGAAAATGTTAAACTCAAGAGTTATCAAATAACCCAGCAATTCCACTTCTAATATATACCCAAGAGAATGAAAAGATGTCTGCACAAAAACTTGTACACAAATGTTCACAGCAACATTATTTGTAATAGCCAAAAAGTAGTAAAGAACAAACCAAATGCCCATCAAATGATGAATGTAAACAAAATATAGTATATCCATATAACAGAATATTATTCCAACCACAGTATCAATACATGTTACAACATGGTTGAATCTTGAAAATATGCTAAGTGGAAGAAACCAGTCACAGAAGGCCACATGTTATATGAATCCATTTATATGCAATGTCCAGAATAGGCAAATCCACAGAAACAAAAAGTCAATTAGTGGTTGCTAGAGGCTGGAAGCAAAGGAGATTGAAAAGTGACCACTAATAGGAAAGGAGTTTCTTTTTGGGGTGATAGAAATGTTCTGGAGTTGATGGCTGCATAATTTGGTGAACATACTAAAAAAACAAAAAACAAAAAACAGTAGTTGTGCACTTTTTAAGGGTGAACTTTATGGCATGTAAATTATAACTCAATAAAGCTATTAGAATGAAAAGACAGACATAATCAATTACGTCAGGTTGCTGATTGACTGATTAAGAGGAGGACTAAAAATGAACCAGGAGTTTGGCAATATGGTGGTCATCTGATGGCCTTGACAAAAGCTATTTTGGTACAATAGTAGAAATAAAAGAATCGAATTTTTATATAATGCATGTGACAGTACTTAAAACAGTGCCTATGTAGTCTCCAAAAGAGAAGATAAGGGATGAAAAATAAGAACTCAGTGGTAAGCTACTAGTAACCTTAGGCCCTAAAATGTTCCAAGCAGAGCAGTGAAGAAAGGGAAATCTTAAATGTTCCATTGTGGTAGTAGCCACTGTTACTAATATTGAATCAGTTTACCAGCTTAGGGTGGCTACTGTTCTGGACTCTGTAACAAAAGTGTGTGGGTGAAAGGCTGTTCTTTGTGCTCACCTTGCTCCATTCTTCCTGCGCTATGGAATGTTGCTGGAGTCAGGCCTAGACCCAGCACCCTCCACCGCTCCCCCTGGAGCCCACAGGCCAGACTTGATCTTGGCTAAGACCCAGAACTTTGGCTTGCTTTCTTACTGGTGCTTCAGAAAACCTACCTTGTCTCATTATCACTGCTGCTGCCACCACCTGCTTACCACAGCTACCACAAGATCCTGCATTACCCACCAGGGTATCAACTCAGAAGGGAAATTTGCAAGCTGAAAAGTCAGCCCAAGTGTGTTGGGTGTTCATGCTAACATCGACCACCGACCAACCAACCGCCAAGGTTAAAGGAGCTGGTAAGGAAGTACTGCTTTGATATTTGTTGTTTCTATTGTTGCTGTAATGTAAAAATTTCTAAATGCCCAGTGAGAAGGAAAAAGGGCTGCAAAGTTAAGTGGAGAAAGAAATCCCTTACAGCTGAGGAATTATAGAAAGCTTTCTGGAAGAGGTGATATTTTTTTGGCTATACAATGAAGGACTAAATTTTGCTAGGCTGATTTGATGAACACAGCACCTTAGACTAGAAGGAAGCATCTATATGCGAATATGCTGAGAACAGAAAGTACAAGGTGAATTTGTGAGACAGCAGGGTTTCCTTTTGGGTGGAGTATAGTGGGACAAAGAGATAAGCCTGCAAATGCAAACTAGAGACCAACTGTAATGGTCCTGAATGCCAAGTGAAGGAATTTAGACTGACTTGTCCGTCCGTCCTTCCGTCCTTCCTTCCTTCCTTCCTTCCTTCCTTCCTTCCTTCCTTCCTTCCTTCCTAAGTAGGCTTCACATCCAGTGAAGAGCCCAGTGCAGGACTTGAACTCACAACCCTGAGATCAAAACCTGGGCTGAGATTGAGTCAGACAAATAACCAAATGAGCCACCCAGGTGCCCCTAGACTTTTTGGATAAGCTATAAGGAGTAGATCTAGGGATATTTGAAAGGAGCATGTGATTTTTTTAATTTTATGACGGTATTACATTCATTATTCAGATTCTAAAAAGCATAAAAAGATATACAGTGGGAAAAAAATTTATTTTTCATCCCATTAGTTTTTCACCTAGTACTTTTCCCTAGGGGCAATTAGGTATCAGTCTCCTATGTATCTTTGTTAGATATCCTACACAAACAGACACAGACACTATGGGTCTGTATATTCTTTCCCTCTCTTTTTTCTACAAATGTGGGGCATCTTATACATACTGTTCTGCACCTTGTTTTTTTCATATGGCAATATGTCTTGGAGATATCTCCATTTCAGTAAAGAGCTACCTTATTCTTTTTATAGCTATATGGTACTGTATCCCATTGTTAGGGGGTGCCAGTAAGTTATTTAGCCAGTCTTTCTTAACAAACATTGTTTTTACTCTTTGCTACTAAAAACAATGCTTCAAAAATAGAACACATGTCCTTTCCACATGTGAAAATAAACCTGCCGGATATATTCCTGGAAGTGATTCTGGGGCTCAAAGGGTATGTAGAATTCTGATACATTTTGCCAAATGTCTTCCTTAGAGGTTATACCAATTTACACTCCCATCCCACCAGCAATGTATGAGTGCCTGTTCCCTCACACCTTTGTCAACACAATATGTTTCATAATTTTAATTCTCCCTTAAGAACATTAATCAGGTTATATGCATAAGAGGACAACCCCATTTACATTCAAAACTGGATGAATACAGCATATGCTCTTTGGATAAATTTAATTTTGATTGGGAGAAATAATTTTAAAACTACATTATCTCCATGCTGCCTAGAAAAAAAAAAGTTCTCTCATTTCTTGATTCAAAACCATTCCATTCTCCAATTTAGGTGAGAAGCCTTTAGCTGGAGATGGAAGAAAAGGAATATGACCTGTGAAAGGCAGATGGCTCTTGGGCAGGGAAAGCACTGGACAGCTTCAAGTCGAAAATAAAGTTCTGTGTGAAGTCCAGTACTGGGAAGAAGAAAGTTCAGGATAAGGGATATTCCTACAATGGCCCATCAACTCCTGGGGAACTAGCAATCTTATCTCAGCAAGAAACCCATGAAAAGAATAATTTTAAAATGCAATATAGGATTGCATCAGCCCCTCTAGTGCCTGTGAGCAACATGCCCATTCCTGCCTCCTACACACCAACTTCACACTGGAATATCCTAAAAGTCCTGCAGCTGTAAACTACTTCTGCCCACATGTTCCTCCCTCTTTTAAAAAGGTAGCTTCTAAAGCCGCACCCACCCCCAAAAGATTGGAAGTTCTGTTTGAGATAGGAACCCCTTTCCTGTTGCTTTAGACCCTCTTTCACTCCAGTTCCCACAGGATTAGTTTAAAAATCTGTATTCAAGTAATTTAGACGGATTTAAGCTGTGGGCCTCCCCCATCACCTTGTGAAACTCACCACCAAGCTGGGTCTCACACTTGTCTGATGGAGACCATACCCAGCCAGCTGTGACCCCATTAAACATTGATTTGGAATACCTGACTGTATGTCTTCTACTGAGAGATGGTTTGCCTTCTGTACTAGCTCGTGCAAAAGTTTTTTCTGTCTCAGTCTTTTCTCTCTCAGAACATTTTTAAAGTTGTTGATGCACTTGTTGAGGTAGATGGTCTCTGCACACACTTGCTCTAGGCTTAGTCTGCCCTGCTTGGGAGATTCAGGCCTGGAACAAGTTTCATTTCCCAGACATGGAGCCAGAGCAAAACCTGACAACGCGTATGCAATAGGCGAGGAGTTAGAAGCCAGAGAGAAGTTGCTGGGATCCTGAAAGGTTTGGTCTCTCTGTGAAGAGATGCCCACTCCACCAGAGACCACACTGAGCAAGCTCTCACTCTCCTGACTCCCAGGGCTCTCCACAGAGAAATCCTGAGCACCCTCTGAACTCAATGTCCCAAGAAGTCTATCACTGTTCTCTGACTGAGAACCACTTTCATTGCTTTCCAGGTCCTCAGGACTGATGGACCCACTATTCTCAAGCTTCTGAAACACACCCTGCAGAGCTGAACGAAAGTGATGAATTGCTCGGCCCAGCTTGCTTTTGTAAAACTTAATTTCTAGATCTTCATCCTCCTGCGAGCCAACCAGACCACAGGAGGACTTTTCAAAGACATCTTTAAGGACCTGAGTAGCATGTTCCTCCTCCTCATTCAAGTCAATATGAACCATGTCACTGAAAGTCTCAGGCCCTATGATAATTTCCTCCATCATGCGATCACGGCTCAGAGTTGCAAACCTTCTGGACTTGTCTGTCAAAAGATCCTCAAGCTGCTTTGAGCTTAGAATATCAAGCCCAGCTTCACAGGCCAGGAGCTCGTCTTCTGTCTTCAGCAACCCAGACAGTGACAGACAGCTGCCAGCCTCGCTTTTATTGCTGCAGTGGTTTTCTCTTTTTCCTACACTACATACTTCAAATCCTTCGCTGGACTGTTTGAAAACCTGGGATGTCCCAGAACCCTCTTTTGAGATTAACACTAGGGAAGGTTCCTCAAATTGATGGAAGGTGGACAGAGTAGTCTCTTTCCCTGTCAGCTCACCACCACAACTGTCAGTGATAACTTGGGAGGTTCCTAATGTTCCTTTCACTTCATCTCCTGGCTTAGACACATCACTTGATTTTATGAAATTATTCTCGGGTGGGAAGGAAAGGCCTTGCTGCTCAGGGGTTTGAGGTTCTCTGCGTTGATTTTGAGCCCTCATTTGAGATGCTCCTGTTATGGGTCCTGTGTCCCCTGTTTCCATCTGAAGAAGTGATCCATGCTGGTTTAAAGAATTTGAATTATGATCCTGAAGTTGCTGCAAAAATGACAGAGACTCCTTTGGGGGATTCTTATAGCACTGTGGCCAGCTTGGTTCTTCTTTGGTGGCAATCCGGACCCCTACACTCTGCAAAAGGATGGATTTCTGCAAGATGAAGTCTCTGTGCTCTAGATGGGCAAGTTTCACAACAGTAGGCCTGGGGGCTGGGGCTTTGCCTGCCCTGTAAGCCTCTTTGATGTACCTGTTGCACTGCATGCCATTAACACAGAGGTGCATGGCCAGGAAGCTGTGCACCAGCTCCATGGTATTTTCCCCATCTTGCTCTGGAAGTCCATACAGATACAGAATGGCTTCTTCACTGGGTCTGTCCACATGGGGTTCCTGGACCTTTTCCCCCACACATACCTTAGGCAGAGAGCTGCTGCCCACCTGCAAGCCTTCTATTTCACTCAGAACTGAGTCTACACAGCTAGACACTTCATCCACTGAACCCCGGACTTGGCTCAAGTGCTGCTGCAGTTCAGCAATTTCAGTTTGGAGACGGCTGATGCCTTGTAGCTCTCTGATTATATAGTCTACTATATCCCCCAAAGGCTCTCGCTGTTCACAGCTGCAGCCTTGGTGAGGGCCTCTGGACAAAAGGGACTTGGCTTGATTCCTTTCTGAGGGCTCTTGACAGCTTGTGCTAATGCTGACAGATGAGAGGTCCTGAGAGCCCGACCCTGAAGCACAGGCAGTGGAGCCCAGAGGAAGCTGACTGCTGGTCTGCTGCTCAAAGCTGCAATGCTGGGCCAGGCCTCCATCTCTATCCCCACTAATGGCTGAGGCTGTGGACCCACAGTGAGGGAGCAGGGAGCTGTCCTCTGGTAAGGATTCAGCAGGGCCTGAGGACTTGCTCTTGATGCCACACATAGTCTCTGACTTAGCCTTATCTGGGGACAGCCTGGAGGAGGGTCCCAAGGTGACCATGATTTCCTCCTCTGACTCTTGCAACAATCGTTTCATTTTTTCCCTCAGGGTCTGAGGGATTCTCTGCTTCTTCCTTTTATTTCTGGTCAGAATGCTTACCAGAGATTGTCCTGGAAGGCAATAACCTGCCCTAGTCTTTTCAGTCTATTTCTAGCAATTAAGGCTGGCTGATGTTTTGGGCTTAGCCCACAGTGCTGCCTGGAATGATCCCATGTGTAGTCTCCAAACCCGGCACATGTCCCTGGATCCTGGCTTGACTCTTATCCTGTAGCTAGTGAAAAAGGAAAATAATGCACTCAGGTCAGAAAGCAGCAGAATAATTTTAATCTGAATCAAACTGTCAAGCAGGAATAAGAATATTACCTTCTAAGACTGTAGAAGTCAACCCTGACCTATCTCCCAATGCTGGCCTTAAAGGCTGTAGGCAGTCACTTCTCTTTCCTTGGCTTCCCATCAGAGAAATGATGTATCAAGTCATTGTGTTCTGGGCAAATACCCAAAAACCTCAAGATTAAGACAAACTCCTGGGAAGTAGGTGGGTAAGGTCAGCGAGTGACTGAACCTTTACAATTCAACAATAGAGTCGGGTTCAGGAATGAACAAATAGATGTTTAACTACCAAAGCTCAAATTACATACACAGTGAAAGACAAAGACAAGACATGCAATGTTTATTTTCCCAGTTGGTTGTTCTGGTGAAAACTCAGCAACTCAGATGTTGGTTCCTGCCTGTGCTTATAGCACAAAGTGTTTTCCCTTTGCTCAGTGGGAGCAACCCTTCACTTGGAGAAAAGACCATGGCAAGTATTTCAAACTTGGAGAAAAAAAGTTTTCTAAACTTAATTCTAGAGTAAGGTGGTATTATGTAAGCATAGTCATTGTCCAGACTCAGGAACATTAAGCATGTTTGGATCTGGAGGGGCATGTGGCCAAAGACACACATGTGGTGGACACACAGCAGGGAATGAAGGAGGCTCAGGAACAGCCTGGAGTCCTGAACTCCGTTTAATAGTCCCCAAGGGCTTGGTGCAGCCTAATCAACACACAGGTTTGGCTTTCCTCCTCCACAGTGCATCTCGTCTAATGCCTCTTTCAGAGCACCAGGTTAAGTGATTTTCCAGAGTAACAGAGGATTGCTCTAGCCCTCTGGCCTAGAGAAAACAATGCATAGGACAGGAAGGAAGTTGGTTATATCAGAGGGCTCCAAAGTCCTTTGCTGTTCTCCAAAAAGGTGAAGACAGCTTGCCACCAGACTTGCCCCTAATACCCTAAGCTACCAGGGACTACCACAGAGGTAAAGATGACTATTACCTTATATGGGGTGGTTATCCATTTCCTTTTTACTGGAAACATGCAAAGTGTAGGGAAGGAGCAGAGTATAAAGTACAAAGAGAAAAGCTAAGAGCCCAGGAATGCATGGGACTGCCAATACTTTCTGCCTCTGCTAGGTTACCCTGGGAGGGGTAAGACTGGTTGGTGGGAGACATGTAATCCTTCATGTTCTTCAGTCGGAGATGATTTCCCCATTTTCTAGATTTGATCTGTATTTCTAAATTGTCTCAACTCCTGCCTCCCTTTCTTTTTCCCAGTACTCAAGTTAACCCCAAAAGGGGAAAATTGCCTGGGAAGAACACAAGCTGACAGCTCCCACAGGAATTCATTTTAAGGAAAGGTCACCATCTACAGTTTGTGGGCTTAAAAGTTAAAAGCACTGTGCTTTCCTAGACTAGGAAGAATCAGAAGCATGAGTCACAAGACTTGGGATAAAGATCAAACTGACCCCTTTTACTGGAAATAACTAGGCCAAGAACCAAAAGTCAGAAACTAGATTAATTCCCACTTCATGTCTTCCCTTCTTCCCTGTAGCTCATCTAAAAATTCTGCTCCATCTAGGAATTCCTCACCTAAGGATGCTACCCATTCTGTGAGGCACTGCAGAGGCCAAATTAATGCCTTTTAAGCACTGTTGATTTACTCCTATGTCTCAAAGGGCCAGGATCAGCTATATCCCTAATCAGGCCAACTCACTGTACTCTGTGACAGGGGGAGAGAGAGGGATAAAGAGGAGATGTTCTATATGCACAACCAGAACTGCTGGGTCTTAGGATTAGTGCCTAGCTGTCTAAACAGCACAGGTACCAATTCTAAGACTGATTCATCAAATTATTCCTTCTCTCCTTCCACAAGTGCACATCTGTATTTCCAAAGCTACCCTCTTTTACTCCCCCCAACTGTGCAAGGTCTAGGTGCCTCTGCTTTGGTCTTGGTATCTTAGCTTTGAACAAGGTCCCTGGCCCAATAAGGACTGGAACTGGTAATCAGCCTTTCAAGTTTGTCTCAAAGAGAAAGACTGCTTACTGAACCAAGATGAAAGTTCTGTGTATGACCAGACCACATGAAGCCATGAGCGAGTTCTACTAGATTGAAAATCAAAAGACTTAAGTCAGGTCTTGCTTCACCAATGATCTTGGATTAAACACCTGACTTCTCTGTTCCTTAGTTTCCTCACCTGTACAGTAGGGAAAATAGTCACAGGAATGTTACGAAGCATGCCACCACCCATAAAAGGTATGATTTGAGTAAACCATGACTTCTATCCTAGCCCCAAACTCCTATCTTTCCTAGTCTCTTTTTATGGTCTGTAGCACTGCCTGCAATCATACCACTGACATGTGTCATTCTTTGTTAATCCTATTTTCTTCTAGAAGTTTTTTTTTCTTTTTCCTTAAGATTAAAAAAGGAAGCAAAACATTCAGTTCCCAGTATTTTGCTCAGGTGACAAGGGGCTTGCCATGTTCCCTCAGGCAGTCTGAAAGCATGCAGAAGGGACAGATACCTATAGGAGGCAAGTTTTTCTGTTCAAAGGCTGGTGAGGCCCAGAACCCATTGCCAGGTCTTCCAAGACCAGCCCCATTTAGGTCCAGAGAAAGCAGCTTTTCAGGAACAAAAATGAAACTGATTCTCCCGCTATTGCTTCAATGCAGGCCAGGTTAACTTCAGGCCTATTTGTTTTTCAGATCAATACTCCAGATAGGCTTGGTTTAACTTCCTAGACAGTCTTGCCAGCTGTCCCCTCCAAGAGTGCAGTGCCCACAACATTGTCTGGCAAGTCATACAAGGGGCAAATGGCATAGTCACTATGTTCAGGGTCTTTCCCTACAGCCTCCTGAAGGACTGAAGGCAAAGCTGCCTGGTTTCCTACGTTACTAACAAATAGGAAATTTCCAACTAGAGCTGCCATAGCAACTTCTTCCAGCCTCAAAGAAAGATGCTTGCTTCCATATTAAACAAACTCTCCCCAAACCTTCTTATGAATTGGTAATCACTACCCTGGATGAACTTAAGAATCACCTTCTGGGGATATGGGTTCCCCAAAGGCACCAAACCCACTCAGTCATCCAGATATTTAGGTTTTGAAGCAGAGGACAGAGTTCAATGTAATGCCCAGAGAATCAACCAGTTACTTTGCCCAGAACCCAATAGGATACCAGAAGCCAGAATAGGCTAAAAGGGCAACCCTTAGGGCCAAGAGGCCCAAGTCAAGTCCACCTACTCCCCCAGCCTCTCTTTGCTACTACTGTCCACAGGAATAAAATAACAAGGGCCAAAGAATGAGGACAGTTTGACCTCTAAATCAATTCAATTGACCTGTCAGGCACCAAGCTATGTGCCAGGAATGTAAGACACATGGTCCCTGCTTTCTAATATATTAAGGTTTGGAGAAGGAAATAGGCATATTCACCATCACAAAATAAAGCAAAACATGTTATAATGCAAGTTGTAATAAACAATAGATAATAGACATTAATTCCAATGATGGGGGAATGGAGGGGCAGTGAGAGGCCCAGCAAAATCAGGACAGGGAAAGCCATAGAGAAGTAATATTTGAGCCAGAATGGGATAAAGAGGCATTGGGGTCCACCCAGCTCAACTTGACCCTCTGGACTCCTTCAAGATACCCAGAGCCGTCATTCTGCCCTGTCCTATTAGCCTATCTACTCTAGTCAACTTTTCAAACTTCATACACACACTCTAAAAAGTGACCACACCTTTCTCCTTTCTGCTATCTTTCTAAGGAATGACTAAACCTAGGAAAAATAAGGAAACCCTTTCAAGGGATATCTCCGTTTGAAAAGGGAACACATCAAAATAAAATAAATAAATCAAAAGTAGTAAGCTTCAACAAGAGAGCTGAAAACTATGGCAGGGAATAAACCCTTAAATCGCATCAGCACCAACGTACCAAAAAAAGTCAAGAAGAAAAAAAAACAACTCAGTTTTCTGAAATGGCTGATTCTTTTGTGTCTTTCTCTACCTTACCAAATAAATGTGATTAGGAATGCGAGTATTCCTTGTAAAATTGCTTCTGACCCAAATCTTGGCTGGGAGGAAACAGCTGGGGACCTCTGGGAACAGGCCAGAACTCTGTATATGTATCAAGCAGCCTCTCACTTTGTGTGAAACAAGCCCAGAAGGCAGAGAGCTAAGAACTCTGACAGCACCTCCCACCTCCCTTCTATAGAGGTCAGATCATTCCTGGGCCATTTACCAATTATGTTGCATGGCTAATATGGTGGGAGGAATGGATTTCTAGGGCTACAACAGGTTTGGGTACTTTTAGGATGTTAATCTTTGGGAAAGCACCAATGCTTACAAAGATTCCTGTCAGAGAAAGTGATCAGGGTCGCGTAGTATGAAAAGTGAGATTAGCCAAAGGGAATAAAGAATGCCCTAGATTAAATGCATCACAAGGTCCTTAGGTACTATAGTTCCTAGAACAGGCCATCCTTCCTCATCAGCAATAGGAGGAACTCCATTTATAGGCCAGAAGCTGGACACGGTAAAAGAAAGAAAACCTCAAACATTGTATACAAGAGAGGAGACAGAACCTCTGGTAACATACAGTACCATAAGGGAGGATGCAGCCTTCAAAGGGTTGGAATATCAAGACCTCAAAATGAAGAATGAATGCCAGTCATGAGAGCTGGGTATTCTTGCCCTGCCCTGCGCTCCCTTTCAGCAGTACCAAGGTTTACTATACCAAGGAATATAACCAACCATAAAGCAAATACATATGCACCCAGAATCAGATACTCATGACAAAGACTCTCTCCTTTGATCAAACCTGAGTCAGGTTGCTCTGAGTCCTCTTTCTGACAAGGCCCCTGACCTTCAGCTCTGTTTGTTCAGTCCACTTTTAGCAAGAATCCTGCTGGGTCAGTTTAGTGAAAATTCTTCACCTTTGATATCTGACCAAATTCCTTAACCACCACCTTGGTGTGCCTCCAGCAAAACTCCTGTCAGGTCAGTTTAGCCAGACTTCCCCTTATCCTTGATGTTTCCTCTTAGTAATTTTCCATTCACTGACCCTCACCCTGTTCCTTAGCTATAAATTCTCAGTCTTCCTTGTATTCAGAGTTGGGCTCAATCTCTCTCCCTTACTGCAATACCCCAATGTAGTCTGCCTTACAGCCTTTAAAAAACGTCACAACGTTTTTTTCTTAAGCATCATCATACTTTTTTCCATACTACTTCAAGGTTCTCATGAATAGACTGAAGAAGGCATGTGAGCAGGTATGTCTAGCCTCTAAAAACTACCCCCTCCCCACAAAAAAACCCACATTCTCTATCTCCTTACTCTGCTGTAGTTTCTTCAGAGAACTTATTACTACCTACCTGATACATCATATATTTGTTTGCTTGTTTATTATGTGTCTCTTTCCCCTACCTCTTTATTCTGGAATGTGAGTAGAGACTGTTTGGCTCACTGCTATAGAACTGTTTTGCTCACAGCACCTAGAACAGTGCCTGGCACATAGGGTGCTCAAAACAAATTAAATCTTACCATTGAATAAAAGGAATCAGAACACCAAATCAGAGAAGTTTAGATTTGAAAGAGACTCTTATACAGTACTAGGCCTGGAATCTCATACTACATTGTGATCTAGCCTATGGAGTAGTTTTGTTTAGCTATCACAGTGTTTTCCTAAATTTTAAATGTGAAAGTCTTTTAGGGAGGACAGCTATTCTAGGTTCTCAAAAGTTCTATTACCCAAGTTTAAACCCTTCACCCAAAATGATACCCTTGCTTTTGTTCATCTGTTTTACTTTGGCAGCCCCCTGAATGGGAGGTTCTTGCTTGAGGACTCACAGTGGATGTGAATTCCATTACAATGGAAGCTGTGCTTTGTTTTTGATCTCCCAATGCCTGGCACAGGGCACTACTATCCCAAGCATATGACCTGACACAGTGGGAAGTCAGTGCCACAGAAAGGATAAATGAGTGATGGCAGAGCTGCATTAGAATACAAGTCTCCTAATTTCTAGTCCACTTTTGTTTCCCTCACAATATGCTGCCTTCCAGTTCTAGGTTTATTTTTAGACTGATGGCTTATCACCCTTTTTTATTGTAAAAACTAAGTTGGGAACTTCTCCCTAAATATACTTAAATTTTTCTGGAGTCTCATTCAAGACAAATAAAGAGGGTAGTGGCAGCCCCAGCCTCTGCTAGAGGCTGGTAATTAGTCTGTATCTCTCTAGGATATGAGACTAGTAGGAAGAGGCTGTGCCATGGTTCCTTGTCATTCCCATAGTTGCTATCATGAGGCTTCCATTTGTTCTTCCAGCTGGAAGAGGTGCCCTGATCCTTGTGCTAATGATAGGTCTAGAGCAGCAGTGTCCAATAGAAATATAATGTGAGCCACATATGTAATTTAAAAATTTCTAGTAGCCACATTAAAGTAAAATAAAAAAAGTAAAATTTACTTTAATATATTTTATATAATTCATTATCCTATCATTTCAACATGCATTCAATATAAAAAATATTCATCATATATTTGCATTCTTTCTTTCATGCTGAATCCTCGTATTCTGTTACATATCTTACATTTACAGCACATCTCAATTGAGAGTAGCCTGTCTGCCAAGACAAGTACTCAACTACCACATATAGCCCGTGGCTACCATATGGGACACACAGGTCTAGAAGGCTGGGATGGGGGACACTCTGGAGAGCCTTCAAAACCTGGCAGCAGATGTTCATTACAGGCTGCCATCCCAGGGGCAGCAGAATGCTCTGTTCTTTCATTCATCTTTTCACCTGCTCAGTTTGATCCTAGCTGGAGGTAGCACATTTCCATTTTATGACACGTTCAATCCTCAAAGCTACAAAGAACAAAGTATTAAGGCCCTAAACTGCAGAGGATGAGACCTTTTCTCTCTTTCAATCTGACCCTTTCTAGATCCCCTGTAGCAATATGTAGCTTCTTTCCAATACTTTGGGCAAAACTACAGGTGAAACCTAATTACTTCAATAGAAGCTACCCTTTACAGGGAAGACTTAGAGACTTCTCACAGACAAGAGCATAATCTCAATGCTGCTGAGTCAAAGATAGACTATCCTATACAACTCACACTAGAGGGAAATGTAACAATAGTAAAATTATATTTGTTTAGAATCTTATAGTTTACATGATTCCTATTTTATCATGACATCTTTTATCATCAGAACCCTATGAGGCAGGAAGGAAGATCATTCTGATTTCATAAATGAGAAAAATGAAGCTCAGAGAGGCTAAATGACTTGACCAAGGTCACTGAGGAGACCTAAGATTTAAAAAGGGGTCTACATTCTATAGTTAGTGCTATTTTTACCATACATGCATGATGAAAATGGACAGATTATTATGCATGTGTATACACACTCAACATTGAGGAAACTCAGGATGACTTTTCTGTCTATATGGCATATGCACATGAGAGGGAAGAATTAATACATCAGACAGAAGAACAGTATAAACACACTCACACAATGGAAAAATAGAAGGGTTTCTTAATATACACAGGCATATACCAGAAGAGGAAAGTTACCTGAGTAAACACACACACACACACACACACACACACACACACACACGAAATAAAAGAGGAGATTATATATCTATCTATATATAGATACAGATATAGGCACATGGAGGAAGATATGGCTTGTGTATAAGCATTTAAAAGGAATGAATGAGTTGAATGAGTTTCTATTATGTACACACAGGAAGGAATGACCAGGTTATTTATAAACATGGACATATCAAGAGGTGGAAACAGATTATTTGTATACAAGTATGCACACATTCAGAGGGCTGGCTAAGTTATTTACATACATACAGGAGTGTAAGAGTACCAAGGAAGAACAGATAGTCAGATTATCAGCATATAAACACATGCACGTGAAGATTCTACCCTCAGGGCTGAGTATGCCATTTTTCACTCATTCTAATGACCCCCACCAGCAAGTTGGCTCCAGCAGTTATGTAATTAATGTAGCTCCTCTGTATTCCACCCACAAATGCTTTGCTTTTGTCCCTGCTTGTCATTCAGTCAGTCATACACTCGATACCACTTACCTTGCTGCTGCAACCAAAGTAAGAGTTAAAGAAATGAAAAGGAAAAAAAAAAAAAAAACCATTAAAACCACAAATTCTCAAGTTTTAGACTACAAGTGCCGTCTTTAAGAGGAAATCCATTCAGGAGCACTCCCTGGTTTGACAGAGAAGCCACAGGATGAACTTTCTAAGCCACAGCATGGCTTCTTGCCCAACAGACAAACAGAGCCAGGGAGCTATTATTCTCAGTTGCACCAGCTGGCTGGCTCCTTGGTGCAAAGTTGATGATAGGAACAATGCCCAGCAGAGAAATCCCCTCAGTGAAAGGCTGGGCAGGAGTCTCGCTGGCTACAAATCTAGAAATCCAATCTGGTCCACACCTCTGCTGAGGGGGACTCTGATGACCAGCCTGCTGAAGGCAATAGCAGCCAAACTTCAACTGGATGTGGAATTCTAACCCAATCGATTCCGGGCTTTGAGACTGAGACGGAAAGCAGGGCAGCTACTGCTCCTGCTGCTGCTCCTCCTCCTCTCCAGCTGCTTCCTGCCTGCAACCTCCCATAGGGCACCAGCTCTCCTCACACGTTCCTGGCGCACACACCCCCTTTCCCAGAACACTCACGCACACACAAACCTCGCCAGCAAGCTCACTCACACACCCTTGGTGAGTGTCTCTCCCACTTGCTAAATATAGATCTTACTCTCTCCCCTCCCCCATTTCTTCCTCTTGTTCTTCTCCCCCCCCTCCCTTCTTCTCCCCTGCCTATCCACCTCTCTCAAGTCTGGGCTATAGGATATAAAGAGACTTAAGACCAGCAATCTATAGTGTGAAGAGCTCCCAGTCTCAGAGAGAAGACAGAACACAGCAAGAAATTACCAGAGCACAATACAAAGGCAATCATGCCTTCTACTGAAACAAACGCTAGGTTTTTTTTTTTAGTTGATTGTTTCATTTTTGTTTTTGTATCTATATTATCTGCTATCTGCATTTGGTGAAGCTGGAAAACAGGTGAAGTGCCCACGTGCAGTTAGCATCAAATAGCACTATGTTCTCAGAGTAGATACCTAGTCCAGTTCTTCCTGAACAGCCACAGCAAAAGAACCAACTGGAAAACAAGAAGTCCCTTAGGCTGTGCCAAGGCAATGATTAGAGAGATGTAATGATTAGAGAGATGTAAGGGAAGCTGGGTGGGCTAACATAAACCCTCTATTGCAGAAGTCTGGACCACAGATTGTTTGGGTATCCAGAATTAGGATAGCCTCAAGTGTAATCACATTAACCAAAAGCTGTTTACGATTCAAGGCTCCGGTTTCATGATCCCAAATCTCCCAGCCCCTCTTTGCCAATGGCAGCCCCATCTCCATGGAGACTTGCTAGTCAGGTGGCTCTCACATGGCCCTAATTCCTAATAACTCAACAATTCTACTTAGGACTCATCAGGAAATTGAATGTCCTTATCTTCAAAGAGCACTCAAGTTGTTCATTGCAACATAATGCCAAACATAAGCCAGGGACCCCTGAAGCCCTGGAGCTTAAAATGCCAAATACATCAAATATATAATACCCCTTTCTACTCTGCACCCACAGGACAGCAAAAACACTGTTTGAGTCCAAAGAATCTCAGAATTCTTCTCAATATAGGGCTCCAATTACCAGTAACAATCCAGTGAAGCCATTCCTATTCTACCTCCTCTGAGCCTGATCTAATGAGAGAAAGCCCTTCTCTTCCTTAGGCCAACAGAAGGTGGACAGGTTTGATTCAGTCAGCATGTCCAAACCAGGCTCTCAAATCTTGCTACTTCTGCTGCCCTGCAACATTCTTCATGACAATCTACAGTAAAACATGGCCCTGATAGCCAAGAATTAGGCAGTCAGGCTATGGGGGCCACCCTAAAAACTGTCACTGTGGAACAGGCAGCCCTATATGGTAGATAACATAAGCTTTTAAAGGAGGAATGATTTCCTTGGCTTATCCAAGATCCTGAGGAGAAAGTGTTGATTCCAGAGCCAACATTTGCCTCCCTACTGCCTTCTTCCAGTAACATTGCTTCCCCCTCAACCCAGGAAGAAAATTTAGATTCCAAAAGATGCTAAACAACCCATTTCTTAACCATCCACCTCATTATGCAGCCAACACTAACAGCAGAGCAAATACCTCCTAACCCAGTCGGGAGCTGGCTGGGTGACAGAAGAGATAAGGACTGACAGTGCAACTATAACCACATCTAAATACAGAAAAAAAATCATTTGAAAAGTGTCAAATTTCAGTGGAAGTCACAGCCAATTTAGAGGAGCTTCCCATATTTCAGCCAGAAGAGGTAAAGGGTTTAAAACAAGAAATATAGGGAAGACTGATTAAATCAGAATTCCCTCCCACTCAAAGAGCCCGGAGAAGTGGCTGTCATTATCAGGTTTGGGGCTGGGATTCCTATTCTAAGAAACTCAAACTCTCAAGACTAGAAATGATCTTCAGAGCTAGGATACTGCCTAACGGACCTACTTCTTCCTGACTCATCCACCAGTGGCTCCAAGACCTGGGTGAGGTTTCTAGATGTTATACCTGAGGCTAATGCGGCCCTCTCTTGTCCATCTGCCTAGTCAAACACATTCAGCCCATATTCTAAGCAGCTTGAGTTTTCCAGAAAAATAAAGGCTCAGACAGGAGAAGATGTGTTTATGACATGAGGCACAACAAATATGCAATCTCTAGTTCATGGTCTTCAAACTTCACAAGACAGCTTATATGGCTTTGACCATAAATTACTTTTGTATCTTTCCAACTTCCCATGTTTCACCAAAAACACAGAGAGTAAGTGGTAAATAGCTGTCCATGTACATTCTGGGTAAAAAAGCAGGCTCCCTCTTCTACTATTCAACAGGGCCCAGAGAGGGCCCACAGACTGCCAGACATCATAGGACCAAAGGAGAGATCTCCTCTGTGGTCTAGCCTTTTAGGATAGACACACAATTTCTGTTTCCTGAGCCGTGTAAGCAACGATGCAGTCCTTTGTTACAGTGGATCTGGCTCTTGGGAGTCCTAGGCAGGCTAAAAGGATGGGGGTGCTTTTCAGAGGTAAGAAATAGCACAAGCACCCACCTCAGTTGGGAAGCTTCCTCAAAGCAGGGCTTTTCAAGACCTAGCTGCGCAGAATTGGAGAAACAGATTGGGTTAAGAAGGAAAAGGCATTTATCCAGAAGCTGTGAAATGCTCTGAACAGACATTCTCAAGGTCTGGTTCCCAATTTAAATCTTTGCAGGGATCTTCGCCTAGAGATAGATGAGTCAAGATGGAAATTCAACATGAGACACTGACACTCACGCAGAGTTGTGGGAAGGTTCAGAGCTGCAGGAGCTCTAAAGGGGAACCAAATGGGTGGGTTAGTCAGAAGACCACCTGGCACACAAAATTCATCCTCGGTTAAAGCATCTGAGTGGAGTCACAGGGATACTGGAGGAGGGGCTCACCAACCACAATTCTCCACTCTCATACAAACCAGTCTAAGTCTCCCTCAGGCCAGATACAACTGGTCCAAAAGCAAAGAATGTGCCTGCTCCAAACCTGGCCTGCCCTTTCAGGTGTCATTGCCAGAGAATGGCTGGGTCAGGACCAGCAGGTACCTACCTCGTCTCCCAATGCTGACAATCACATATGAGGATACAAAGGATAGGTGGAGCCAAAATCTAACTTACATCAGAGTAAGTCTGTGACTCCTTTCCTTCTCTATCACCAAGTAAAGCCAGAAGCAACATGAGAGGCTGACATGGGTCACACAAGTAGGATATGTTTCCTGAGGAAAATGGTTTGTTCTGGTGGCTGAGAAAAGTCTTTTTTTTAACCCCTGTACAATTATGCCCTCCATAAACTACTGAATGATTGCATGAAGCAGAGAATTATGGGCAATGGGAGGTGAATCTCCTCCTTCCCTCAGGAACATTCCACCCAAGGAGAGTTATGAGCCTGGCAGATATGTGCTGACTTTACTGATGTGCTAAGACATAGCTGCTACACAGACTAAATGAGACCTGACAAGCTGCAAGGCAGGCCTAAGGAGTCACAAACTGCTGACAAATTTCAGTCCTACAATCAGGTCAAGCACCATCCTGATTAGCAAAACCTTAAACATGAACAGGGATAAACTCAGTACTGCTAGGCTAAACAGGTTTTTAGCCTTTACCTACAAAGGCTGTGGCCCCATTTCCATTCAAGGACTAATGATTAAAGACTCATAATCAGGGGCACCTGGGTGGCTCAGTCGGTCAAGCTTCCAACTCTTGATTTTAGCTCAGGTCATCATCTCATGGTTCCTGGGATGAAGCCCCACTTCAGGCTCTGCACGGACAACACGGAGCCTGCTTAAGATTCTCTCTCCACCCTTCCCCTGCTTGCTTTCTCTCTCTCTCTCTCTCTCTCTCTCAATCAATCAATCAATCAATACTCATAATCAAAGTAGTCTATGTAGTAGACTACTATGTAGTAGTCTATGTAGTAGACTACTACGTAGTAGTCTACAGCCCTCTCACATAAACCTGTTCAAAAGTCATAGCTCCCAGATTTAGAACTAAGGCTACTCCTGAACTAGTATCTGCTTATATATGTCCCAGTCCAATCCACAAAGTACAATGGCCCTGCCTCAATTTCTTTACCCCAAGGAAGCCAAGGGGCCACATGTGGAGGATTCTCTAATGGGAATCCAAAATTTGAAATTTCATGGGGAAATGAACCCTTTGAGGGCACCAGGGTGGTTCAATTGGTTAAGTGTCCAACTCTTGATTTCTGCTGAGGTCATGATCTCATAGTTTGTGGGATTGAGTCGTGTGTCAGGCTCTGCACTGACAGCATGGAGCCTGTTTGGGATTCTCTCTCTCCCTCTGCCCCTCCTCCCACTTGTGTGCACTCCCTCTCTCTCTCTGTCTCTAATAAGCAAACATGAAAGAAAGAAAGAAAGAAAGAAAGAAAGAAAGAAAGAAAGAAAGAAAGAAAGAAAGAAAGAAAACCTTTGTACTATAAGGAGACTATATTCTAACTGGCTTAATATTTATCAAATACCTCCTTCAGTTCTTTGTGTTTTGTTCGGAAATATACCTAGAGTAAACCCAAATCTGGAGAATTCTCTTGGTGTAAGACCCTGTTTCCAGAAGCTTTTCAAAATATGTTCCTAGTTAGCATATGAATCTCAAGTGTCTTGAGAATCAATGAAGAGACCTAAAAGAGGAGGGTTTTTCCTATAGGGTTCTCCGTATATTCAAAAATATCTGGTATGAAGCACTGAGTTATAGGAAGATAGCTAACATTCAAAGGGGAAGAGAAGGCTTAAGAGAGACAAATCTCTTAAGGATCTCTGACAATGGAAGCATGGTGGGGAGAAAAGAAAGTATTCAACTGGATGAGGCAAGAGAGAGAATGAGACTTAACCAAGAAAGCAAGGAATGCAGAGGGAAAGCCTGTTGGTGGTGCTGGCATTGGAGCCCTATACTGCAGCTCATCCATACCAACCAACTACACATGGAGATGACTTCCCTGCTCACACACAAAACCTTAAAATCTCTCTATTCTAACTTTCCATCCAGTAACAGAATCCCCTGCGAAACCCTTTGCTCCCATCACATGTCACTAAGTCTAATCTATTTTACCTTCCTATCTATAAAATCTGTCTCCTTCTCTACAACCTTTAGTTTGGGCTTCACTACTTCTCATTTGAGTTATTGCAAAATATTCATCCTCCCTAGTCTACCTTCCTTTAGAACCACCCCCCCTACTCCCAATCAAGTTTTGATAATTTGTTAGAGGAATACCTACCTTTTATAGCCCTTAGAAGAAATTAACCCTGCTGACACCTTGATCTTGGACTTCTTGCATCTAGAGCTATACAACAATATATTTCTGTTGTTTAAGCCACCCAGTCCGTGGTACTTTGTTATGGCAGCCCTAGCAAACAAATACAGTACCTTTAAGAATTACTAATACAATGCTACCAAAATTTTTTTTAAATAATAAATAAATACCTATTAAGTACCTAGGTGTTGTACCAGGCATGATGAAAAGATACAATCTTTGCTCTTAGGGAGTTCATAACCTAATAGGGGAAATGTTATAGCATGGGCATTGTTATATCCATATTACATATTCTAAGGAAGAAGAGTATTAGATTTTGTGCTTGGTTGACTGGTAGTGCCATTTACTGAAAGGATATACAGGAGATGAGGTGGAGGAGAAAGAAAAGACAATCAGTACAGTTTGAACATACTGTATGTGGTGCCTGGAAAATTCTGCCATAACAAGATCCATAGGCAGCTGGATATGTGAGTATGGAACTCATGAAAGAAGACTGAGGTAGAGATAGCAATTTGGGATCCATCAGTTTACAGGTAAAGACATGAGTGAGATTATCTAGGATAGAGAATGAGGTGGAAAACAGAGCCCTAGGAATCACCAAGTTTTAAGGGGCAAGCAGATGAGCAGAAATGCTATAAAGGAAACAAAGATGAAGCTGTCAGATAGAAGAAAAAGACTTGGAGAGAAAGATATCACAAAAGCAAACAGGAAAGAGTGTTTTAGGGAGAAACCAGTCAACAGTTTTTATCTCACCTGTCACAAGAAATGCTCCAGGATGCTCCAAGGGCATCTAGAATGCCCTTCCTAACTTGTCATCTTTGTCTATTTATGTCCAAATGTCCTCAGGTACGGACCAAATAAACACATTTCCCTAGCATGCTTAAAGATGACAACCAGCAAAGAGAAGTACAAGCCCAAGGAATTAGGGAAAATTATTTACTACAATTTACCTCTACTCTTTGGCTTCAGGAAGTCTTATTTTATATACTATGACAGTACTTCAGACTGTGCCTGTTTTGGAATGGTGGTAAATCTCACTGTATTGTTTACAGAAAGAATGCCACTTACAAGGAGCCATGATTTCTTTAATGGCATGTTTATAAACAGAAAGCAAGTTATCCCTTGATTTCCATCTTTCTAAGCTTCTATTATTTTATTTCTTGGACATTTCCTGATACTTAATAACATATTCCTGACTCGGTACCCTCTGGGAATTCATCTGACTTCTCTGAGCACCCTAACTCAAAGGGTTTGCTCCCTCCATTTTTTGTTGTCCCTCATTTCTTTTGCAACCAATTACTTATATTGCCTGGTAATATCGTTTCATAGTTTTAAGCAACAGTTCCACAAAACTTTTCTGAGTGTCTATTAAGTATCAGAAACTATGCTAGGAATTGTATTCAGTTCCTGACCTCATGTGCAATCTAACAAAGGAGTTAAAGCATATATATGGATATTGAAAATACAAGTAGAAAGCAGAAGTAACAAGAAAATAAGTGGCCAGGAAAAGGATCTCTAAATATTTGAACTGTTTTCTACCTACATGTAGTAGGCCCCCAAGACATATTAGGCAGAGAAGATACTCCAAGTGAATATCTATTCTTTTTTTTTTTTTTTTTTTTTTTTTAAATATCTATTCTTAATTCCTAAGACTTCAGACTCAAACTCCTATATGGCCTCCTCCCTTGATAAGCCAGGCTGGGCTATAAAGACATCTTTAACTGAAGACCAATTCAAAATACAGGTCAAGCAGCTTGCAACTTGACCCCTTGCTCCGGTCACATCCTTGACTAGACATATGAATTTCTCCCAGTGCAAGAGGAGAATATATATAATATCAAAGGTCCAAAGCAGTTTTCTTAACCTGCCTTTTCATGACCCCAGTTTATTTCAATTGGCAGAGCTTCTGCCTCCAGCATTATAGTCCAATTAAAGTGCCTATTCTTTGGGCCTGGAGAGGGCAGCCTTCAGCAACTCTTTAAAGGTTAGAGTGAGTGACTAATATTTATCACAAAAGACACATATAAATTGTAGGAGAATTTTAGAGAGGAAAATATTGCCAGCTTTCAAGGTGCTGATTTGGATAGGAATTAGGAAAGGCTCCGTGAAAGAGGTGATATCTGAGCTTGATCCTAAAGGATGAATAATATTTGGATATGTGGAAATTGAACAGAAGAGAAGGCATTAGGGCAGAGATACAAGATGAGCAAAGATATGAAAAGGAGAAAAAGGAAGACATGTTGTTGGAAAGTAAAGGAAATGAACATTTAGTGAATACTAAAAACATGCCAGGCCCTGCTTTATACGTATTATCTTATTTAATCCATATCCATCTGCTGAGGAAATGATATCCAATTCAGAAATGAGAAAACTAAGTTTGTAAGAGGCTAGGTGACTTGTCTAAGCCTCAAGTTACATAGGTAGTAAGTAGTAGAGCCCTATTTCAAACTCTGGCTCTGGCTGATTCCAAGGCCCAGTATCTTCCAACTGTACAATATGGCCTCTGGGTTAAAAAAAAAAAAGTTAGAAAAATCGGTTGAACTAAGTCATGAGTTGTTACAGATGTCAGGCTAAAAAGCTGAGACTATAACTTAACTACAAGTGAGAGAAAAAATTAATCTTCCTTCCTTCCTCCCTCTTTCTTTTCTTCTTCCCTCCCTCCCCCTTTCTTTTCTTTCTTTCTTTGAGAAACCCTCATTCATTCACTCATTCATTCTCAGATATATGTTAAGAGCTTGCTGGGTGCCAGGCATTAGAGAAATAAAGTTAAATAGTCCCTATTCTGGTAGTGCCTGGCTGGCTCAGTCAGTGGAGCATGTGACTCTTGACCTTGGAGTTGTGAGTTTGAGCCCCATGTTGGATGAGGAGATTATTTAAAAATAAAATCTTAAAATAAATAAATGGTCCCTATTCTGTATTTCCATTATATATTTTTTAAATATTTATTTATTTTTGAGAGAGAGAGAGAGAGAGAGAGAGAGAAAGAGAGAAAGAGAGAAAGAGAGGGTGTGAGTGGGGGAGGGGCAGAGAGAGAGGGAGAGAGAGAGAATCCTAAGTAGGCTCCGCACTGTTAGTGCAGAGCCCTACACAGGGCTTAAATGCACGAACCATGAGGTCACGACCTGAGCTGAAATCAAGAGTTGGTTGCTTAACTGACTGGGCCACCCAAGCTTCCCCAGGCTATTTTTATCTAGCTTTTAAACTTCTTATTGAATATAACATACAGTGCACAAATCAAAAGTATGTCAATGTAAACAGAATCCCAATCAAGAAGAGAACATCAATGGAATTCCAGAAGTTCCCTTGTGCCTATGTCTAGTCACTACCAACACCCTCCCCACCTAGGTAATCACTATCCTACAGTCTGACACTATAGATTACTTTGACCTGTTTCTGAACTTAATATAAAAAGAAGCATATAGTACATACTCTTTCCAGAAATACATAATCTTGGGGTCAAATGCTCACACATTTCCAGGATAATATGATAACCACCAAAATTGACTGTATATGAAATGCTATAGAAAAATGAGTACCTAACTACCTGGGGACTTTGAGGAAGGCTTCAAAGGATGTGACATGTAAGTTGAGCCCTGAGTATAAGTGGAGCCATGAGTAGTGCTCTGTTTCAGGAAGACAATGCTGGCAGTGGTATACACAATGTATCCTAAGACAAATAAAAGAAAGAAACCTTCAGAAAACTAATACTATACACTAAGCAATAAAGAAGATCTGAACACAAAAGGGAACAGAGAAGAGACTTGTAAAAGGAATCACGGAGAGAAAAAAGAGCAAGGTCTGGCAAATGATCCAATGTGGGAGGCAAGAGAGAAGGAAGAATGACACCGTGATTTTGAGTGGGTGACTAGCAAAATGATGGTGATTTTAATACAGAGAACAAAGAATAGGAACGGGTCCAGGAGGGAAGTTTCGAACATTAGGAAGTTATGGTGAAAATAACTATTAGATAACTAGACATGAAGGATAGAACCTAAAGAAAAAAGGAGGGTTAGAAGTACAGATTTGGGAATTATTTGCTTAGAAAGGCTAGCTGGAAGTCAACTGGCTGCCTAGCACAAAAGCCGGGATCAAGCACAGAATTGGCCATATAGTAGTTGCTCAGTTAAGGATTCTGGATTAGAGGTTGAGCAGAGGCAGATTTGAGATGGGGGAAAAAAGCCTGAGGGGAAAACTGTAGAAAGAGACAGGCAGGAAAGGAGATAGGCAAGGTAAGAAAGAAAGGAAGAGAATGGGAGAACCCAGGATAACAGAAGCCAGGGAAAGAGGAAGTTACAAATAGGTTGTTTCAAAACACACATTGGAATGCTGCAGAGAAAAATGACATTAAAGACCAAGGAAAGTATCTGGGGAAAAATGTAAATATTTAATGTAATTATTTCTATCTCCCTTCCGGCCTATACTCTCCTGAATGATAAAAAAGTGGTACCACTTATCAGTTGGCTTGATTTAAAATGGGATGATTTGGGTGCACCCGGGTGGCTCAGTTGGTTAAGAATCCGACTTCGGCTCTGGTCATGATCTCGCAGTCTGAGTTCGAGCTCCACCCATGTCAAGCTCTGTGCTGACAGCTCAGAGCCTGGAGCTTGCTTTGGATTCTGTGTCTCCCTCTCACTCTGCCTCTCCCTCACTCATGCTCTCTGTCTCTCCCTCTCAAAAATAAACATTAAAAAAAAAATTAAAATGGCATCATTTTATCAGTTGCTTCCTTTTGGAGAACTTTGGCAACAGGATTTTCTCTCACAGAGGAAGAATTCATTCTTAGCCAGTATTAAATGTTCCATTAGCTGGATGAGTAAACAAGCAGGAAGAGTCAGCGAAAGTAATAGAAAGCAAGAAGATAAGCTTTGTTTATTTGAAAACAAGTAATTTCTAATTTTATACAGAGGTATCATAAGAGTTTATTAAGTACAGTACCTCTTTACTGACAGTATGCCCAGAAAATACTGCCAGGTGGAGCTAAGCCTGCTACCGGTGTCTGATACTCTCCTCTGACTCTAGGCAAGTCAGTGGTATCATGGCATTCCTCAGAGATGTTTTGATATGTACCTCAGAAACCAAATTCCATCCCTTCAAACAAGCTGCCCCAAAGCCCAGGCACAGATGTGACATCTTGTAATTCACAAGGTTCAGACACCGCCTAGAACCAAATCTAAGATTTACAGAAGACCAACCACTGA
Organism: Panthera leo; assembly: GCF_018350215.1. Taxonomy (NCBI): domain Eukaryota; kingdom Metazoa; phylum Chordata; class Mammalia; order Carnivora; family Felidae; genus Panthera; species Panthera leo. Next base: position 56,966,019 of record NC_056691.1, on the reverse strand, counting down.
TAAACATCCAGATCCAGGCCATAAACATGTCCAGAACATTTCACAGGAAACAGGAGGGGGGGATGGGGGGAGGGGGGGAGATCTGAGAAACATTAAGCGTGTCTCCTGACAAGCACACAAAAGCAGCTCTTGGGAAAATGTTCCCACCAGTGCCCATGACAACCTTTGTACTCCTCCCCTAGACTCCTAGGGTAAGGCATTCAACTAACTTCTTCCTCTGGGGCTCCAAAGAAGCACCAGTGCACTAGGTAAATAGCTTCCTCTGAGTGATCCATATAGTTATCTCAGGAACACCGTGCCACCAAGGAGTCTAGATCCCTATAAAAACCTGAAATCCTGTGGCAATGGCACCTTGCTGCTTTAGCCATAGACACAGTTTCACTTGTGTTCCCACTCAGTAGCAAAGGCTCCAGCTATGGGCAGCAACACCTCTGGCAGGTCACTCAGGCCTAGGCTAGGAAGGTCAGGAGAGAGCCCTGAAAACCAAAAGTTCTGGTAAGAGGAGGCTTCCTGGTGACTCTCAAGCAATTATTTCTAGAGCTTTACACTCAAAAACACATTTTTCTCTGACCTCACCAAAACTCTGTAAGAGAGGACAGTCATCCTTAATTTTACAGCTCAGGAGACTGAGAAACAGAAAACAGAAAAGTGATTTACTCAGGTTCTCTCAGATTTTAAGATTGAGCTACTTCAAGGATCTAGTTCTTTCTATTTCCAGTTTAGCCCTACATTTTATTAGTAAGAGGGATAATATTAAACAGATACAAAAGACACTGGATATCACGAACAGGCTCTCCATATACCAGCCTGGCGAATACATTTCCCACCAACTAGACCTCAGGAAACACAGAATTGTCACTCACATGTGACAAACACAGAACCTTCTGTGTCACCTTCTTTCCCCTTCTACCTTGAAGGAGTATTAGTTTGCCAGGGCTGCCATAACATAATACCATAGACTGGGTGGTTTAAGAAATAGAAATTTATTTTCTTACAATACTGGAGACTACAAGTCAAAGATCAAGATGTCAGTGAGGTTGGTTTCTTCTAAGGCCTTTCTCCTTGGCCTCAGATGGCCATCTTTGTCTACACAGGCTCTTCCATCTGAGTCCTAATCTCTTTTTATAAGAATATCAGTCCGACTGGATATGGCTCCATCCATATGACTTCAATTTACCATAATTACCTCTTTAAAGGCTCTATGTCCAAATACAATCACATTCTGAGATACTGGGTATTAAGATTTCAACATATGTGGGGCACCTGGGTGGCTCAGTTTGTTAAGCATCCGATTTCGGCTCAGGTCATGATCTCGTGGTTCATGGGTTCAAGCCCTGCATAGGGTTCTGTGCTGATAGAGCAGAGCCTGGAGCCCACTTCAAGTTTTTGTGTCTCCCTCTCCCTTTGCCCTTCCCCCGCTCACGCGCGCTCTCTCTCTCTCTCTCTCTCTCTCTCTCTCTCTCTCACAAAAACAAATAAACATTAAAAAAAAAAAAAGATTCCAACATGAGGAAGCGGGGCACAATTCAGCTCATAACAGGAAGAAAAGGTGAAATCAGGGTTTTGGTGGTATTAGGGATTTAAAAGGCAGAGGAAGAAAGGAGACGATCCAGAATCAGAAGCCAGGTACCCTGGTGTTTTCCTTCATAGGGAGCCTTTGGAATGAAATATAAGAAACATACCAGCTGGTAGCTTTAGAGAAACAGAACTAGGCCAGTCTCAGCTTCCCTCTCTGCTCTGGCCTGTTTCCTAACAGACATGGAGAACATGGGCAAGAGAACCATGTGTATCCTTTCTAGGTATTCCTGCTCTGTTCAGTGCAAATGGGGGTGGGAAAGGTAGAGGGCCTGTGTTCAATGTGTAAAAGAATATTTAAATTTTAATTTCTTATGGATGCCCCTATTATCACCCACTCAGCTTCATCTTTGGGATTTCTTTCTACCTAAGATTTTACTTTTTACCCAAGCAGTTGAATCTCAAGGACTGAGCGAGATTGTGTATTAGAGGAACAGTAAAGAGGGACTGAGACAGTCAGGCTGTAGGAAAAAACAGTAGCTCAAGAACATGCTTTTGCTACTGACCAACTGGGCATGCTACTTCTACACCCTGTAAAAATAACAGCTTCTTATTGTTTCAGAGGCTCAGGTGATGTTGCCAATTTCTCCATACATGTGCAAAACAAAGAGGGGAAAGAAAGGTTGCAGGTTAGGGAACAATTAAGGCAGAAAGTGGCAAATTCATGAGAATTCCTTAGAAATTTTAAAGGAACAGGGCTGGGAGAAAATATTTGCAAATCATCTAGTTGATAAAGGACTTTAACCCAGAATATATTAAGAACTCTTACAACTCAACAACAAAAGACAACCCAATCTAAAAATGCAGAGGATCTGAATAGACATTTCTTCAAAGAAGATGTACAAATGGCCAATAAGCATGAGAGAAGATGCTTAACATCCTTAGTCCTTAAGGAAATGGGAATCAAAATCACAATGAGATACCACTTCACATCCACTAGGATGGCTATAACAAAAAGACAGATTAACAAGCATTGACAAGGATGTGAAGAAATTGGTACCCTCATACATTGTTTATGGGAATGTAATATGGTGCAACCTGTTTGGAAAACAGTTTGACAATTTCTCAAAAGGTTAAACATAAAGTTGCCATATGATCCAGCAATTCCATTTGTATGTATATACCCAAGAGAACTGAAAACATATGTCCACACAAAAAATTATACATGAATGTTCACAGTGGCATTATTTATATCAGCCAAAAGGTGAAAGCAATCCAAACATCCAACAACAGATGAGTGAATAAACAAAATGTGATATATCCACAGAATGGAATATTATTCAGCCATATAAAGGAACAAAGTAATGGCAGATGCTGCAACACAGATGAACCTTAAAAACATTATGTTAAGTGAAAGAAGCCAGATACAAGAGGCCACATATTATATGATTTCCTTTATACGAAATGTCCAGAACACACAAATCCATAGAGACAGAAAGTATATTAGTGGTTGCCAGAGGCTAGAGCAAAGCAGGGAATGAGGAGTGACTTATTAATGGGGATGGCATTTCCTTTGCAGTGATAGAAATGTTCTCAAATTAGATGTGGTGATAGCTGTACAACCTAGTAAATATACTAAAAACACTGAATTATACACTTTAAAATAGTAAGTTATACTGTTAAATGAATTATATCTCAATAAAAAGATATTTGTTACTTAAAAAAAAATAGAAACAGGATTCCTTTTCCTTTTTCAGTCCACTAAGGGAAAACTGTGTAGAAGTAGGGATGGATGAAAAGGCTGGAAGAACACACAAAGCATAGTCTATTTGTCTCTATTTCACCTTAGAGCAGTGAGGGGAGACAAAAGCAAGCTTTGTGTGAGGAGAGGAAGGAGCCATAGTCACAGAAAGATGGCTAGAAAGATGAAATTTGGGAATTAGCCTTCTCATTCCTCTCCACAAAACAAGTACCCAGAATGAAAAAAAGACTAGCTTTCCTACCTACATCCTTTGCATTCATCCTGTCAACAGATATTTATGGAGTATCTACTATGTGCACAAGACAGCTATCTTATCCTTCCCTCCCTCCCTTTACTTATTTAGGTTTATTTATTTTGAGAAAGAGAGAGAGAGCCTGTGAGCAGGGAGAAGGGCAGAGAAAAGGGGAGAGAGAGAATCCAAAGCAAACTCCATGCTATCAGCACAGAGCCCAATGCAGGGCTCAAATTCACGACCTGAGAGATCACGACCTGAGCCAAAATCCAAGAGTCAGATGCTTAACCAACTGAGCCACCCAGGAGCTCCTCCTTCCCTCCCTTTAAAGGTAAGTGAAACTCCTGCTCCTAATTCTTCTACATTATCGAAGAGATGGCTTAGCTTTCCCTTACTTTTCAAGAGCCCAATCACATTTAGTGGGTTCAGGGTTGGTTTGGGGAACATGGGAACAAAATACAGGACACAAAGTTTTGAGAGATGATGTCTTTTGGCTAAATATGTTGAATTTTAGACGCTGATGGGACAATTGAGTATATAAGTAGTTAGAAATACGGATCTAGAGTTCAGGGAAGAGATCTGGGCTAGACAGACAGATAGAACAATCCACATATAAGTAGTAACTGACATAATAAGATTTCATATAAAGAACGTAAGGGAGTTATATGAAAAGAGGATTGAGGAAAGAACCCCAGGAAGACCAACATTTAAGAATGAGCAAAGAGAGAAATCAGAAAAGGGAAACTTAAGAGAGATCAGAGAAGAATGGCATTGGGGATGGTTTCTTAAATGTCAAAACACAAAGGAGTGTTCAGTGTATCAAATACTGCAGAGAGGTCCATTAAGGTTTGAAAGCAATCACTAAATCAGGCAGCTATGAGCTCACTGATGACCCTCACAAATGCAGTTTTTTTTTTTTTTTATTTTTTAACGTTTATTTATTTTTGAGACAAGAGAGACAGAGCATGAACGGGGGAGGGGCAGAGAGAGAGGGAGACACAGAATCGGAAGCAGGCTCCAGGCTCTGAGCCATCAGCCCAGAGCCCGACGCGGGGCTCGAACTCACAGACCGCGAGATCGTGACCTGAGCTGAAGTCGGACACTCAACCGACTGAGCCACCCAGGCGCCCCACAAATGCAGTTTTAATGAAATGATAATGAAATCAAATGAAACAGAATTTCTCCAAATGTATTCCTTGGAAAGTGAGTCCTGCAGGATGCCTCTCCAGAACAGAGCTTCATGGTCAAAAAAGCTTGCAGTGACGCTGTGCATATTATATTCTCCTCTTTAAGAGGAGCTATCTGTTGGTGTTACACTCTACTGGAACCAAATTTATTTCCCAAATTTCTATGACCATGGAATTCTATCACATAATAGAGAACCTATTAACAGTTCCAGAAACTGGAGTCCTGTGGAAGAGAGTTTTCCATGCTCTGGAAAACAGAGTTCTAAGATTATGGTGGTAATATGGTGGAAAAAGTGTTAAAAAAGCTAGGCTCTAGAGTTAACTAGATCTAGATTTGAATGCAGTCCTCTTATCAGCTAAGTGACCCTGAACAAGTTTCTATCTTTCTAAAACCTCAGTTTCTTAATCTATAAAATGGGCCAAATAACAGAAGACTGGTTTGTAAAAGTATTGTGAGGGATTCATTTGGATGATGCGTGTAAAATACTTATAGTAATAGTAGCATCCAGTAAGGGTGGCGGTGGTGATGATGATGATGGCAGTAGTTGAGATCAAAAGGAGAACTATAAAGTAGGTAATACAGTTTTCACTGAATGAGGAATTAGTGAACAGTTGGGACCTAATTACAACAAGGAAGATGACTATGAGAATAGGTTATGTGAAGATCTAGTAATGGCCTGGAAGTGGCAACGAGAGCCAGAGAAAACTAAGCCTCACTCCTGACCCAGTAATGGGGCATGAAAAGGGCAGAACCTCCTTCATAAAGGCTTTAGTGGGATGCCTGGCAGGCTCAGTCGGTAGGGCATGAGACTCTTGATCTCGGGATCACAAGTTCGTGTCCCACACTGGGGAGAGAGTGCTTTAGGAGCACCTGGGTTGGTTAAGCATTGGACTCTTGATTTCGGCTCAAGTCATGATCTCACGGTTCATGTGATCAATCCGAGTCAGGGTCTGCACTGTTAGCTCTCTCTTCTCTGTGCTTCCCCCACTTGTGCTCTCTCCCTCTCTCAAATAATAAACTTAAAAAAATAATAAAAATAAAAAGGTAAAGTATGATGTAATATACACATGCATGCATGTGTACACACACATGCTTGTAAATACACAGATTACCTGTGGACTGATTCACAAGACACAGGTAACAAAAAAATGGAGAAGATGGGGACTTGAGGCCTGGAAGTTTGAAGTAGGAGGGAAATTTCACATGACACATGTATAATTTTATGTTTTTGTATAATTGCATATTTTTATACTTATCAATTATTCCAAACATTCTTTCACTTAATTGTTAGAGTAGTAATGGTTAGGGAGAGGGGTGTAACTGGTGGTCTTCATGAGGGTAAAGAATTGAAGTAGTAAAAGTTTAACATAGGCAGCCGTGATCAGAACAAAATCCTACAGGTTCAAACTACAGAAAGAATGCTTTCCTGATGCAACTAAGTCTAAGAGATGGGGCCCTCAAGGGTGCTCCCCTTGAGCATGATTTTTCCCCAGAGGAATACCTTTTTCAGACCTTCAACAATTGCCTGAGAAGGAAGTCTCTGCTAGGGAGAGAGTCACAAGAACAGAACAGAACAGAACTTTGTGGGAGACAGTGAATTCATTCTGTCTTAAAGCTCTTCCCTGAGAAAATGCTGATCCACCTCTCAGGTTGACCAGCTACAATCTTGAATCTCCCGAGATCGCTCCATTTAAACACAGGCCTTCTATTCTATTTGTTCAGTTCCATCTCTGCTTACTAAATAAGTCTCTCCTTCTCCAGCTTTCTTTAGCAACCTAAGAGCTTCTGTCAAGGCTTCCTCACGGCCTACCTCTATGTCTTCTCCTTCACTGTCCCTTCCACCTGGAACACCCACCCACCTGCTGCCACCACAGTCTCGGTTTCTAGAGCTAAAAGTCTCACCTCCTCCCCCAGATTTTTCTGCAGCTAAGCCAAATAAGGTACAAAATCATATCCATTCCACCCACACTACTAACATTACTGCAATGTCATCAAACACTTATTAAGTACATATGGCCAGGCACTCAGCCACCCCAGATACAGAGATGACCTACAGAATATTTTCCCTGAATCTGCTTATAGGAATGGCATAAGGATAACTAGGTTATGGTAGTTCCTCAAAGTCTATTGAATGCGGTTATTGGCTGAAGAAGAATGAATGTCCTATAAACTTATGGGAAATATTCAAATCACTATCAAAGAAATGTAAATTAAAACAAGGGGATACCATTCTTCTGCTGAATTGGCAAACATTTTCAAAAATGATAATACTCAGTGTGGGTGGGGCACCTTCAAATACTGAAAATACAAATTGGAAAAAGCTTTCTGAAAACACACATAGAAGTTAATCAGAAGCCTTTACAAAGTATATATAGTCTTTAACTCAGTAATTTATTTGAATCTACTTTGAGAAAGCTAAGTTAAAGAAAAAAAATCAAAATCCGATTCACACAAAATGATGCTCATCATAGCATTATTTATAATTATAAAGAAACACAAGTTGTTATGGAACATCAACCTAATGGAATATTAATCTAAACCTTAAATCATGTTTTCAAAACATATTTAATGCTCACAAAAACAATCTAAGTGAGAAAATTTTTAAATGCACACATACTATGGTCCAAATTCAGTATTTTTAATTTAATGTATATACTATACAAATTATATAAGAAAACATAGCTAATGCTAATAGCTAATATTTTATAGTTGCTAAATTACTAGGCCTTGGAAAAAATTAAAAATAAAATTAAGAGAGATAAAGACGCACATAGAGACTTCTGTGAAAATGCTGATGGGCTTTTCTGGCTAGGTAAGCATCTATAAAAAATTGGCTAAACACTCTGCCAGGTTCTATAACTGGGCTCTAGAACACTAGCAGTAAAAAACAGCTCCAGAAATCAAAGAACTTACAAGTACACAGAAAAGTTAGATCAAACGGTAAATAAATAACTCAATTACACCATGGTAAATGCCAATCTAGAAAAAGTATGCAATGGTATGTACAACAGAGTCTGGGAGCTTAACCCTCAAAACTGACACCTGACTGAATTTTATTTTTTTGTAAATTTACATCCAAAGTAGTTAGCAGATAGTGAAACAATGATTTCAGGAGTAGATTCCTTAATGCCCCTTACCCATTTAGCCCATCCCCCCTCCCACAACCCCTCCCATAACCCTCTGTTTGTTTTCCATATGTATGAGTCTCTTCTGTTTTGTCCCCTCCCTGTTTTTATATTATTTTTGTTTCCCTTCCCTTATGTTCATCTGTTTTGTCTCTTAAAGTCCTCATATGAGTGAACTCATATGATTTTTGTCTTTCTCTAATTTCACTTAGCATAATACCTCCAGTTCCATCCACGTAGTTGCCAATGGCAAGATGTCATTCTTTTTGATTGCCGAGTAATACTCCACTGTATATGTGTGAGTGTGTGTGTGTGTGTGTGTGTGTGTGTGTGTATACCACTTCTTCTTTATCCATTCATCCATTGATGGACATTTGGGCTCTTTCCATACTTTGGCTATTGTTGATAGTGCTGCTATAAACATGGGGTGCATGTGTCCCTTCGAATCAGCACACCTGTATCCCATGGATAAATGTCTAGTATTGCAATTGCTGGGTCGTAGGGTAGTTCTATTTTTAATTTTTTGAGGAACCTCCATACTGTTTTCCAGAGTGGCTGCACCAGCTTGCAATCTTAAAAACTGTTCACTTTAAATGTTTACCTCATGTCAGTCTAGATCAATAAGACTCCAAGTGTTTATGATTAGGCAACGTTATTCACAGAAATCATTTTTAGCATCTCTCTCAATATATATATTACTTATTCATTTAATACTTATAAACATATATTAATACAATCATTACATTATAAAAATATAAACAGCATAAAAGAAATAGACATTTAGGATTAATGATAAAAATATTTCTTGCTGTCACTAAAAATACTAGCAATAGTAATATTTTTAGTGAAAGCAATGTGATACAATCTGTCTCATTATTTTTTAAATCTTGGTTTAACATTTTGTTATAGAATTATTTGTAAGTCTGGTTCCACATTCAATTATTTCAGTATTTGGTTTTCAAAGTTGTCAAAAAGATACAGATAATACAGTCAAATGGAAGATGTGCAATTGGTACCTATGTAGCAATTAGTCAAAGATTTTGTTGGAATTTGGCTAATCAAGTTCTTATGTCTTATCAAATAGAAATATTTTTAACAAATAAGTTCAAACCTCACTGAAGTTTTTCATTAGAAAGATTTTTAAATATGTTAATAGTTTCTTTCCAAGATTTTAGAACATGCAGTTACAGGTTTTTATGGGTAACACTCATTGTTTCTGCTGCTGCTGCTGAAGATGAAGAAGAAGCAAGCAAGCAAGAAAGAAAAAAAGAAAAAAAGAAATGGAAGAACGTACACACAAAAGAAAGCATTTTCATACATCTGTATTCAAAATGCTTTTTTCCAAAGCAGCTACCTTTTCAGTCATTATTAAAACATTATCTTCTCCCTGAAGGGTCAAATTAGCAGTGCTAGAACAATTTGAGCAACAAAATAAATGACAGTAATGGATTATAACTCATGTAATAAATCGGGAATCCATGAGTCTATATTGATATAAATAAATTGACGGGAGAAAAAGAAATCTCCTCCTTATAGAATGCCAGCTAACGAACATAGAAAGTATAATGGAAATAGAAAGCTAACCATTTGGCAGCCACCATTAGTGGTGGTAGATTCAGATAGGTATTACCAACAGATGCTTATCTCAGAGGTAGAGATGTGATGAAGAATAGTATATGGGTCTCAGAGTACATAAAACACTTATCAATAACAAAACTGACCTGATGACTTGACAGGTTAGAAACCTGGCCAATAAAAAATTTCTAGTTGATTGAGGTTAATACTACAAGGACATGACAGGGTGACACATGTACTTCTTGATACAACTCATTAAATAGAGTCTAGCATCATTTTTGTGTAATTCCTGCCAAGAAAGCATGGCCTGAGTCTGAACATGAGGAAACACTGGATGGACCCCAAATGAAGAACACACTACAAAATAAAATGCCTGAACCATCTGTTGAAGATAAAACTGAGGAACCAGTCCTGATTAAAGGAGCCTAAAGAGATATGACTACTAACATGTCAGCCTGGATTATATCCTAGACCAGGAAAGAAAAGAGACATTGTTGGGACATATGGCAAAATTTGCATGGGGTTTTGATGATAGTGTTGCATTGTTGATTTCCTGATGTGGATGGTTACATTATGGTTATATAGGAGAGTAGTCTTGTTTTTTGGGAAATGCAAAAAGGACTATTCAGGAGTAACAATCATCTCTCCGTTTTCTCAAATGGTTCAGAAAAAGATTAATCATAATGGATGGAGGGTGATAAAGCAATTGTGATAAAATGTCAACGACTGGGGATTCTTGGTAAGAAAGATGAGTTTTTTATACTGCTATTTTGGCAACTTTTCCCTAAGTTAGAAAATATTTCAAAATAAATTATTTTTTAAGTGTGTTTACATATATGAGCATGCTTGCATTTTAAATATCTGCCAGGTAATTATACTACTGACAGCCACTTGTCATCATTTAAAAACATCCTTTCTGTATACATTAAAAAGGCCCTCTATAATAGGTCAGCCAGTGACCTTGAACTGGATGGCCAAGGGAGACAACAACTGACCCTAAGAGTCCTTACAATGGTTCCATGTCCTAAACTCAAAATAAAATGGCCTTAGAATGACAATGGTACTGAAAATAGCATTTAACTTAGCCTTCAGGCTCTCAACCCACTAAGTTTATTTGATTTCCATTAATCAGCATAGAAGGGAGCCAACAGCCACCTCCCATCTCTTAAGCCTCTAGCTTACTTGTCATGCATTCCCAAAAGCACACTATAAAAAGATGACTAATCACTGACTGCTTCTTCAGCACCATATGTCTCCCAATTTCAAAGAAAAAACTGTCCCAACTAGTAGTAGAAAAACAGATTTCCTACCTCCTGCAACTGGAGTCGAACCTTGGTAACTGCTCGGATCCAGTGCGCTCTGGCTTGGGTAAACGGTGAAGAAGCCTTCTCCTCAGGAAAGCTTGTAACAAAGAAAAGAATGTTCCTTAAAAATAGCCCAGCCACAGGGTGACAGTGCTCAAGGGAAAACTGCCAAATATCTGAAGTAAAATGTTTTGTATTCATGCGTATACTTGTTAGTGATTTGGGCCACTAAACAGCATAGTCCTAAATAGCCAATGTGAAAAAAAAATCCTCTCTAAAATGACAACTTTTAGCTTCTTTTAAAAACCAAGTTTTATTTATTTATTTTGAGAGAGAGAGAGCATGTGCACTCATATGCACATGCGGGAGCAGGGCATGGGGGTCAGAGAGAGAGGGAGGGAGAGAGAATCCCACGCAGGCTCATGCTGTTAGTGCAGAGCCTGATGTGTGGGGCTCGATCCCACAAACTGTCAGATCATGACCTGAACCAAAATCAAGAGTTAGATGCTTAACCAACTGAGCCATGCAGGTGGCCCTCAGCTTTTTATCCATTCCCTCTCTTCTTTCCCCTTTTTTCACTCACCCAACGAGCCAGCTCATTGGGACAGTCAGGTTTCAGGATTCTAGTAAAAGCAATGACAAGGGCCCTGAAACTATGCAGAGACATGGGGACTAATCCTCGTGTCTTACCTCTCAAGACCACTAGTCTCCCTTGGGGGTTCTACATAGCATCCATCTTTAGGGCAGAATTTTGTTCCTGTGAACCCTTCCTGCTCCGCTAAGAATTTTGAAAGGCTGGGCACTTCTGCTGCTCTGACGAGACCTCTACCCAGACAATGGTATCTGACAAACCTAAGGTCTACAAAGAACAATCTTTCAGTGGGCTGTGAGCCAAACCTCCTGGATGTCTTGTTTACTGGACAAGCCATGAGAGAGGACTAAAAATCAATAAAAAGTAAGAAGAGAAAGTAAGTTTGTATCTTCAGGGGTAGAATACACACATCAACCATTCTTCAAACTTCTACCACATAAACGGCACTCACTGCTCTGAACTTCTGGTGAGATGCTTTATTTTTAAAACCTGAAATTTGAGAATCTAAGTCACACCTAGCTGTTATCACTCTACCCCAGTGCTTTTCAACCGGGACAGGTCTGTACCCAACAGGAAATCTGACATCTGAAGACATTTTTGGTTGTCACAACTGAAGTTTACTGCTGGTATGCAGTGTGTGGATGCCCCTATATATTCTAAAGTGCCTATGATAGCTTCCCATAAAGTTATCTGGGCCCAAATGTCAACAGTGCCAAGACTAAAAAACCGTGCTCTGCCCCAATATATCAGCAACTCTACTGATTTAATTCAATAACAGTAACATTCACTGTACTAAACTTTATTACAAGACTGTTAAAGGGGCACCTGGGTGGCTTAGTTGAGTGTCCAACTCTTGATTTTGACTCAGGTCATAATCCCAGGGTTATGGGCTTGAGCCCCACATCGGGTTCCACACTGAGCATGAAACCTGCTTAAGATTCTCTCTTGTTCCCCCTCCCTCCTGCTGTCTCAAAAAAAAAAAAAAAAAAAAAAAGACAGCTTTAAAATTTTTCTTCTTATGGGTACCAATTAATTCCAGATATACTGCTAGACCCTGGGGAGGCAGAAGGGAGAGTTACATCTGACTTTTAGACCAATTCTTTCTTAACTCTGTCCTGGTTTTCTCAGCCAGGAAACAAAACAAAACAATGTTCACATAAGAAGTTTAAATATTAATAGGCTGGGGAGCCTATTTCATCCAAAGTAGCTTCTCTGAATGAACTAAGCTGCAGGGGTTGGATCACTTCCAGATCAGAGACTACCATATATAGGTCAACTAGTGGGCCAATAATTGCAGACTCAAAAAGGAGTGGTACACTGCAGGTAACTACAAAGAACCCAAGTGATCTTCAGAAATCCTCAAAATACCTAGGGAGTTATACCAACAATCAAAAGAAGCGTATGGAGCTAACCCTCAGTATCCTGATCACTACCATACCCAGCTATAGGGAAACAAACGAAAAGCACTTATATCTAACACTACCACAGGCAGGTACTGAGGAAACCACATGAACTCCTCAAGGCAGTCATCACCTACCTCTCCTGGGGGCCTAGGACACGGTCTTCATGTAGCACCAGATCTGGGGGAGGATGGATTGTGGCATCTTCTTTCCTCTCCTTGGGTTCACATGCTGTCCCCTTCTCCTCTTCACCTGTCACCTCCAAGGCTTTCTCTTGTTCTCCAAAGCCCACTTGGCCATCTCTGGAGAAGCTGCCAGAGCTGTGGCATGAATGAATCGAGTCCCTCTCCCGACGGTCATCATCTTGTTCATGGCATTGGTCTAGTTCACTCAACTGAGAGCTTCCTTGACTCACATTACAGGAGGAGCCATACCTACTACTGCTGGTGGGGCTGTGAGAATGAGAGGAAGACAGATGAGTAGTTACACGCAAACTAGAGACCAGGACAAAAGTAACTGATAAATCCAGAAATAAAGATGGCAAGAATCACAAACAAGAGGTTCCTGGGAAGACCGGTCCAAACTTCACAATCTAGAAGAACTAGTTTCTAGTCTGCAAAAACACAACAAGAAAAACAATACAATATGCTGGGTTCTCCAATAGCACTTAACCTTAACCTACATTTATTTGACTTTGAAGCATACTTTATCTTAATGTGATTTTTGTAAGTAGGATTAAGAATTATTAAAATACTGGGGCGCCTGGGTGGCTCAGTCAGTTGAGCATCCGATTACGGCTCAGGTCATGATCTCATGGTTTGTGAGTTCGAGCCCCGCGTCGGGCTCTGTGCTGACAGCTGTGACAGCTCGGAGCCTGGAACCTGTTCTGGATTCTGTCTCCCTTTCTCTCTGACCTTCCCTTGCTCACACTCTGTCTCTGTCTCTCTCGAAAATAAATAAACATTAAAAAAAAATAAAAATTTAAAAAAGAATTATTAAAATAGTCTGGCACCAGGGTGGCTCAGTCGGTTTAGCGTCAGACTTGGGCTCAGGTCATTATCTCGTGGTTCCTGAGTTCCGGCGCCATGTGGGGGTGCTGACAACTCAGAGCCTGGAGCCTGCTTCGGATTCTGTGTCTCCCTCTCTCTCTGCCCCTCCCCCTCTTGTGCTCTGTCTCTCTCCCAAAAATAGATAAAACATTAAAAACAAACAAACAAACAAACAAACAAAAGGATTAGGGGAGCCTGGGTGGCTCAGTCAGTTAATCGTCTGACTTCAGCTCAAGTCACGATCTCACGGTTGGTGGATTTGAGCCCTGCATCAGGCTCTCTATGCTGACAGCTCAGAGCCTGGAACCTGCTTCGGATTCTGTGTCTCCCTCTCTCTCTGCCCTTCCCCAACTTGTGTGAGAGCACACGTGCATGCACACTCTCTCTCAAAAATAAACATTAAAAAAACATTTTTTAAAAAAGGATTATTAAAATAGTCTGTTGTTTATGCCTAAAATTCTTTACTCAGACTTTTTTTTTTTTTTAAGTGTTTATATATTTTTGAGAGAGAGACAGAGAGACAGAGTGCAAGGGCAGAGGCAGAGAGAGAGGGAGACACAGAATCTGAAGCAGGCTCCAGGTTCTGAGCTGTCAGCACAGAGCCTGATGCGGGGTTCAAACCCACGAACTGTGGGATCATGACCTGAGCCGAAGTTGGATGCTTACCAATGAGCCACCCAGGTGCCCCTTTACTCAGACTTCTAAAGAAACTTGTCCAGTGGCCTTGATGAAAGTCTTCCATACTTTATTTCCATAAAGTAAAGACTTGATTAAAGTCTTCCATACTTTATTTCCATAAAGTAAAATGGATGAACTCTACTTCCCTTTCCTATTATTTATTAAATTGATGTCCCCTTGATGTCCCCTTTTCTTCCTCTACAATTGTAAATGTGAATGTCTGTTCCTTAGGATGACCAAAGGAGATTGGAGATGTTCCTTCAATTATCTCTGAGCTATCTACTTGATGAGGTAATGGAAGCCACTAGGAGATGAAGTCTATGACCAAAAAAAAACTCTTCAGGGGAATGGTCTCATCAACAGAAATGTTACAGTGGTATGTAACAGGGAATGTCCCAAAGATGAACTTGCCCATCTGTAACTGAGTTGCTCTCAGGACATGGCTAAAGTAGACATGTCTACTTTGGATAAAGTAGACAAAGTCCAACTCTAGGATCTGGGTCAGGGCCATATTAATGCATTTTTATACCTGAAGAAAGGCCAGCCCAACCTGTTCTCAATCATCTCAATTCCCATACCCAGAAAGTTAATTCGTTCCTAGAGACAGTACCTAGAGCAGAGAAAGTGGCAGTGATTCATGATTAGAAAGAAGAGCAGTATCTGCAAATTACTCCTGGGAGGCATATACTGAATTTAAGGGAGTCAGTTCTATTGAAGATAGAGGTTCGAGGGGCACCTGGGTGGCTCAGTCAATTAAGATCCAACTATCGTTTTCGGCTCAGGTCATGATTGTGTGGTTCGTGCTGACATCACAGAGCCTGCTTGGGATTTTCTCTCTCCCTCTCTCTCTCTGCCCTTCCCCTGCTCACACTCTCTCAAAATAAATAAACTTAAAAAAAAAAAAAAAAAAAAAAGACAGAGGTTCTAGGTGATGATCTACCAGATCTATCCCAGCCCATTTGGATACTTCTATCCCAAGTCAGGGGCCTTCCTTTCACTTCTGGTATCCTGCTGGGAAGTTTCCATGCAAAAGGACAAAGAATTTCCTTGCCACAGAGTCAAACTTTTAACTAAAGGGCTTATTTTACCTTTGGCCAAATGAAGATAAATCATTATTGTTTTCTAATGATATTTTCCCTATGGTTCCTCCCAATTACCTGGTATTTTCAGACTAATTACTGATCCTTCATCCCATGGCAGCAGGACAGGCACCACGTCACTGTTCTGAATAGTCCCTAACAAATCTGTGTATACACACACACACACACACACACACACACACACACACACCAAGACCAGCCCCTTTGGACAGTTTTGTGTGGGAGGTCATGGCAATATTCCTAAATTGCACTGTATATGGTGATTCCTCTTAGGGGAAATAGTATCTTTTCCATGTGGACCCTGCACAATGCTCCAGAATAAAGAACTACAGCAAATGATAGCCCTGAACTCCTGTGACACTTTATTCAAAGCACTTACCAGGCACCAGCCTCAAGGGTACAAAAAGGCAAAGACTGGAAGAAGTTATGCAGGATCCACGTGGAATAGGATATAGAATATATAAATTATCTCAACCTCTGCATTTTGCATGTTACTTAATAACCTCATTGCCACTGGAGAAAGTATCTTAGAAGACTTGAAAAAGCAAAGCAAAGTAGGTCGCTCCCTAGTTAATAAGTGCTGAAGTCCCAAGGAAGCATCCTAGCCTGTTATGTGGCTATAATTAATATATGCCACATGACTACTTGCTGCCTCTTCCTACCCTCCATTCTCTATGCCACTTTACACTAGGCAGAGCAAACCAGAATGCGTAAATACCAGGGCAAAGCCTTTCTTTTAGAACTAAGTTCCTTCTTCCAATAAATGAATTATATTTGGCACTAGAGAGATGGGAAAGAATGAGGAGACCCACACATTATTTGTTACTTAACCCCTAGTTAATATAAAACTCAGGTGCTAGGAAAGACACAGGAAAAATAAAAAGCAGGCTACCATTAATCTACCACTAAGTCACTGCATCATAAATGGTCAATTCTTTAAAATCATTTATGATGCTTTAGTTGAGAACAGGCCTTGTGTTGGTCTTTGGTTCCTTGATGTCATGCAGAGTGACTGGCTGCTGCACATCTGAAAGAGCCTCAGCGCTAGCAGGCACCACCTCCTCTTCTTGTCTTTCTAGCTGGTGAAGTAGCTCAATGAGAACAGGCCCTTTGTCGGTCTCTGGTTCCTTGATGCCATGCAAAGTGACTGGCTGCTGCACATCTGAAAGAGACTCAGAGCTAGCAGGCATCACCTCCTCTTGTGTTTTTGGCTGGTGAAGTAGCTCAGTGACAGTGCAGTGTTCTTCCTTATGACTCCCTGAAGGACAGGTGGAGGTCGAGAGGTTGCTTTTGGAACCCCAGTGTTCTCCAGATGCTGAAATTCCCTGCTGGTTTTCCATTTCTCCAGGCCCTGAAAGCTCTTGAGTACATATACTTGGCTTGGTCTCCAGCTGCTCAGAGGTCCCAGAGGGCTGAGTAGCTGGCTCAGCACTAGCTCCAGCTATTTGAGAAGCCTCTAAAGTTTTGTCAGCCTCACTAGAGTTAAGATCCTGATCGCCGCTGATAACCAAAACTGGAGAAGAGGATTCTGCAGGCATTTGTTCAGGGCCCCCTTTGTTCTCTTTTGGCCATGTGAATGAAAGATCCAGCTTCTTTCCAAACCTTAGTTTTAGATCACCTGCCAGTGTACTCCCTTTCCCCTCACTACCTCCCTCAAATAGATTTGACAACTTCTTAAAACTGCCCATTAAACCAGGCTCTGCTGCTCTACTGCCAGAGGAGGAAGGTGGGGAAAAGAAAGACCTCAGTGGTTTCCCACAGTCAGTGGCAGAGGATGGGAAATGGAGTTTTGGCCAATTGGTCATATTTGGGATCTCAAAAAGAGGTCTTGGCTGCTCTGTTTCTTGGGGGACTGTAGGTAGATCTTTGTGGGTATCAAGTATCTCACAATTTTTTCTGGCACAAAGCACAGGTTCCTCCAGGAGTGGTTGAAAAAGGTATCCTGGGGTTTCTGGTGTGGCACTCTGGCCAACATTTGCCTCACTAAATAGTGGAGTATTGGTTTCTACTGAATTGGCTGCCTGTAGCTCCAAGAAGTCTTGGTTTGTGGAGGTAGATTGCATAGCTGGCTCTGGCTCAAGAGGACTGGGTGGCTGAAATGGAGGAGGAAGCTCTTTGGCCACACAGGTAGGATCTGGATCCAACTGTGATGGTAATGAAATGTGCTCTGCTTCCAATGATGTCTCTGTGTCTGTGCCCTGCAACAACCCCATGTCTCCTTCATCACTCAGAGACAATCCTCCTTGTCCAGTATCATCCTCTGAAACAGAAGGTGCAGTCCTAATTGTTTCAGAATCTTGGGATTCTAGAATATTGTCAGGAATATTATTGTTTTCCATTTCAGCTGTTAATTTAGTATCATCTATCAGGATCTCGGAGTCTGACTTTGCACTAACCACAGTCATTCTACACTCACTGAGAGTAGATTCTGAATTGAATGCTGGAGAGGAAGTTTCTCTCCATAAATTTTCTGGAGGTACTAATCCTACAGTATCTCTGCAACTACCATTTTGAGGCCATGCAGTAGCTGGGATCGGTGATTCTTGTTTGTGAGTCTCTGATTTGGGACTTTTAAAAATTCCAAGTAACTCACCTTTGAGGGACTGAGATGATGCACGAGAAGAAAGAGAGAAAAAGGAGTTTTTTGTTGGAGGTTTAGGAGAGGAGAAAAGTCCAGAGAAAGTTTTGGGAGGTTCAATTAAGCACTCAGAGAAAGATTTCACTTTTGTCACAAACCCTGAAAACATTTCTACTGAAGAGCCCAACATTGATTTGTCTTCCTCTTTATCTGTCTCTAGGCTCTGGAGGTGCCCTGTATACCCTTGCTCCACAGAGGGCGAGGTTGCCTCCAGGATCTGTGTTAAGGTGTCATCAGGCGCCTTTTCTAATGGCAAGTTCAAAGGGTCACTCGTAAATCTTTCATTGTGGTGGTAGTTAGTACAACTGTCTAAATTGTTGAGCTTTTTGGTCAAATGGTTATCATGTGAAAAAGACTTGGCCAGGTTGTCACAAGGGAAGACTTCCTGTATGAAAGGCTCTTCTTCATAGGGAGCTACCCCAAGGGTCTCTGGACCAATGAGCAGAGTTTCAGTTTGTACCTGAAATCCTGGTGAATGAGGAACATCGTCTTGCAACTTATTCATCTGGAAATTTGCTAAAGATGTCCCTGGTCCATTACTAGAATCTAGTTTTCCCTGATGGTCCTCTACATTGAGCTCATCTGTAAGGCAAGTAACCTCAGTAGTGTTGCTAATAGAAACACAAGGAACTATTTGCTGTTCATGAGCTACCTCCTGGACTATGCGATCTCTATTGCCACTGGAAACTTCTCTAGTCATTGTGCCACTCATGTCTACAAAAACACTTGGCTTCTTACAGGGCTGAGAAGTCACTGGAGCAACTGTTGAAAGGCTATGTTTTTCCCCAGGAGTCTGCTGCTTTTCGTCCAAAAAGGACAAGCTGAAGAAACTAAAAGGGCTATTATGAGCGGCATCCTTCTTGCTGCTTGAGTTAGTAGTGGAAAAAAAGGAAGGAAGTGTGAATAGCCTTTCTGCTTGAGATTTGGTTCTTGGTAGAGCAGCAGAGGCTCTGTTCTCAGATTTTTCAGATCCGGTCAGGAAAGAAAATATACTCTTTCTGGCTGGCAACTCTGGCTGAGATGGAGATGTTGTGGCAGTTGAAAAACTCCAGTCTTGGTCAGAAGAATGATCCTGTTCGTTTGAATTTCTTCTGCTCAGAATATCAACAGACAGTTTACTACTTCCTGAAACTTCTGTCACTGTAGACACAACGTTAGTTTCTATTGAAGAATCTCTGGAAGACTGTTTGAGACAATTTCTTGAGAACGATGGATTTGGTGATTGCTGGATTAGGTGGTCTCTGGAAGATACCTCTTTTCCAGTCAAATTATTACTCTGTACATCTATAGTTGATGGTTCTTTTAGCCCACTGTCATCAATAGTAATCTGCTTGTTCAGACTCCTAACTCGAACCTTCCTTTTAGAGGCAACTGGCATAGCAGAAAAGTTCCCAACATCCTGGCTATTTAGCTGTGCAGGATTAGGACTTGATTTGACTTCATCCTTATTAACCATAGAGGAAACAGACATATTTTCAGTTGTCTGTATAGAAGATACATTGGTTTTAAATAAGTCCCCAAGGGTACCAAAAAAATTTGAAACACCAGAAGATTCATTCTTTTGCTGAGAAGGTATATTTTTATCTTCATTCTTTTCTAAATTTGGTGATCCTTCTTTATTTGCCTGGGTTTTAAAAAGGTTCAAAAATCCAGATGCCTGTTTTCCATTTGACACCACACTTACTGAAGGGTCTTCTCCCCGGCCAAAGAGTTTCAATGCACTTTTAAATAATGTTCTCTCAGACTCTTTGGAAGACTGGTCATGGAGAAGCTCACAGTTCTTGTGTTCATCCTTACTGAATTGTGATGTAAGAGGAATGGAAACAGAGTCAACTGTAATGATTTCCTCATTTTCTATATCCGCTTTAGCCTGAGGAGTTATTTGGCTTACCTGGACAACAGATTTTAACAAACTTTGTTTTTTCACATGAATACTTTTATTTAAAGGGAATTCTTGCTTCATATTTTTAAATTCTGGTTGCGGAACATTGGGTACTGTTTTTCTTTCTAAATCCTTTTTGAGAAGACCTTCTTCTTCATTTTGGGAGTTACTCTCTAATTGCTTATTCAAGATTAATGACTGAACACCACCATTTGTGAGCTCTGCTAAGTCTGACTCCTGATTCATTTTCTTTAAAACCAAAGACTCTAAGGATTCATTCTCATCAAAATTCAAAGTCCTTGTAACCAAAGCACCCAAAGCAGAAAATAATGAGGTTCCTTTTTTCAGTGATGACATCTCTCCTGTTTGCTGTAGGCTATTAGTCATATCTTCAAAATGAACCAAAGAGGTAGCTTCTTCAGAAGACTGAATCCAATGGAAACTGGAAGGGTAAATTGATGCATCCTTAGCAAGAAGCTGATACTTACTTCTCTCTATAACAGGATTTTTATTTAAGTCATGATTACCAATAGTTTGGGGCTGATTTCTGAGATCCAATATATATTCAAAGTCTTCAGAACTACACACCACTTCTTCAAAAGATCTAAAATTTCCTTTAAACTTTTGAAGATTATAGCCTGAAAAATCTAATGGTTGATCCTTTTGGCTATAACTTGACTGTTCAAGTACTTGTGAAAAGGTTCCTAAATTTAGATACACCGGTCCCTCACTTTTTGGCAAAACTACAGATAAATCAAGAGGGTCATCAATTGGTTCCTCTTCAACATACCAGGATAATTCATCTTCCTTGTCATGTACTTTAAAACTACAGGCTGATATAATGCTGTCATCCAACATAATACTTGATAGATCATTTGTTTGTAAATCACAATTCAAATATTCTTGATAAGAACAATCAGGTATAAATAAATAGGCATACTGCCCAGTAGAATCAGTGAGGAGATAATACATATACTGACCATCATGAAACATATAATATCCATAATCTCCATTCTCTGATGGCCACCACACTCCATTTTCAAGACATGACCACCATTCCTGGTAGTCATAACTGACACTTGAAAAAACAAAGTTTTCATCCATTCTTAATGATTCTTGATCAACTACAGAATATGTAGTCTTCTCATAACCTGAAGAACAACTTAAGTCAATGGGCAATTCTTCTAGTGAATTCGTAGTCTCACTAATTGGAAGATATGAATTTCCATATAATGAGTGAGCTGCCCACATATCACTTCTTAATAAGTTATCTTCATTAAATGCTAACTGGTCCAATGATTCATATGGTAAGTCATGCCAAATGACACTGTTTGGATTTGTTTTCCACTCCAAGATATTTGCAGTTTGATCCTTTTGGCAAAAATTTATTGCTGAGCTTTCTGAGTCAGGCCACAAGAAAACATCAGCTGATGGGAATGTATTTTGATTTAGCATATAATACACTGGCTGAAGTTTTCTGGAATTTTTAGAGAAATCTTTTATATCAGAGTCCCATTCAGAACAGAAAGGATTATTCATCTCTTCAAAAGCCTGATAGTGGTTTGATTTATTAAGAGTGTTAGTATTTAATGTATGTGGGTTTAACTTGTTTGGATTTTCATGTATTTTCTCCTTAAGAACATGGTGTGGTGTCAGCCTCTCAGCCAAAGATTTCTCTAAGAGGCCCTGCTGAGTGCTCGGAGCAAAGTCAAGTATCCTGTCCTCAGAAGAGGGGCAATTCTTTTCACTTAGCTGGTTTTTCCACATAGGAGAGCAATGATCATTATCACCCCAAGCATCAGATAATGGTATGTTTTCTTTAGGTAAAGATATAAAGTTTTTTATTAAGCCAGATGTTTCTTCTTTTTCAACATGGTTCCTCTGATTCTCAGAAGTCACACATGAAGTAACAGGGATCTCATCCACAGATAAATGTTTATTTCCATTCAAACTTTTTATATTGCCTAAAGATATGGACTTTGCCTCATCTGGTTTACAATCAGTCACATTGTTATTGTGTATCAAGTTAAATATTCCAGAGAGTAATCCTGGAGTATTATTCTTATGATGAGAGTCACCACTTTTCAAATTTAATTCTTGTTGATTAGACAAGTTTTCAAGAGAAGAAAACCTGTTAAATAGGCCAGAAAGGAGGCCTCCTTGGATTCTTTTCTTAGAGGCTTTATCTACAAGTATGTCTTCATTAATTTCATTAACCAAGGTGGATTTTGAAATGGTAGAAGTAAATGTTAATGAGTCTGATACTGTTAAAGATGTCACTTGTGTAAGAGTCTTACTTTCTTCTGAAGAATCTGAAGGAATATATTCTTTGGACACAACTTCAGGGATGGCTAAAGTATCTATCTGACAGTTCTCTGCTGCTGTGTGATCACTTGAATTCAATTTCTCTATATTCCCAAATTTCCCACGATCGTTATTAATAATTGGAACAGAATTAGACTTTATTCTATTAAGTGTGGTATCTTCAGGACAATTTATTTGGTCATTTTTATTAAATGTTTCTGTATCATCAGGTTTCCCTAAATTATTATGAATATTTGGAACTGAACTAGATTTTATTAAATTAAGTTTGGCATTTTCATGGCAGTTTCTTTGGATCTCTTCATCAACAGTTACTGCTGAGTCAGGAAAACTCTGGTCATTGACAGTGGTACGACCATCAGTGAAAGGAAATTTAAAAAGAGGAAAAATGCTTCCTTTCTCTCTTAAATCTTGCTGTTTCTCAGAATGACTAAGAACTCTGAAAAATGGAATATGTAGTTTTCTATTAAAGGGAAAGGAATGTCCATTTTTCTTATGGCCCCTTTCCCATCCATCTTCCTCCAACTGGTGAATTTTCATAGATTCTGACAAAGTTTCCTTTGAACAGGTCTCAGGTGAAGTGAGCAAAAACTGGCTAAAGGATTTTCTGAGTGGCTCAAGAAAATCATCATTACCAGTAACTTTCTCCTCCTCTACTGTCTTTGAAGAAGACTCTCTATTTGCAGTTGTACTGCCAGCTATACAAGGATGTCCTACAGTGTTTTGGGCACATATTTTTGATTGATGTGGTACCAGAGACAAATCTGTACAGGGTTTTCTTTCCAAGAGACTCTCAATATCATCTTTTTTATTTGCAGAACCACCTAAGCTTGAAGGTTCATTGGTCACTTGGGAAGACAACAAATCTTCACTTGTGGGCATTTGGGATGAGCTTGTAGTTTCTCCATCATGCCTATCTAAAGTGATGATTTTATTGTCATTGCCAAGGGTGTCTTTCCTTTGATTGGACTCTGAACCACACCCAACAAAGCTTTCCTTTCTTGTTGGCTTATTCTGGTCATCTTTTTTGGTTTCATCCTTTTCGGAAAAGACCTTTAATGGATTTAACATGCTGAAAACAGACTTTATAACTGAACTCTGACTCTGTGGAGTGGAGTCCCTTCCAGTAGTCTCTGTTGCATCCTGAAGGCTTAAATTTCCAGTTTTACCACCTGTGTGCTCATTTTCAGAAGTTTTGTCATTTCTGCCAAAATCTTTATTATCAACTGTGTGAGAGAATAATGGAGATCGCATGGAAAGATCCTTCCCCAATACAGACTTGGCTCTGGGTTTAGATCCTGAATTAGTCGTCTCTATCTGATTAAGAGTTTCTGTTTTCTCTGGAACTAAATAAACCAGCTTTTCCACAGAGGTTGTTAGATGCTTTGTGCCTGAACCTACCTTTTCTGTAAGTGAACTGAACAAAGAACCAACGGCACATTTCACTCCATTCAGCTCAGGGAAAGAGACAGCCTTGTCCTTGTCATTCTTGACAATGGTTAAAGGTGGTATTTGATCTCCAAGCATTTTCTGTTCTGCATTATTACCAGTACTATTGTGTTTAAGTGATTTTTCAGTTCGTGAAAGGGAACCAAATCCATTAATCTCCTCTTCTTTCTCTGCTAAATATTCTGACACAGTTTCTACCAAACACTGAAGCTCATCCATTGTATCAACATAGTCCTCCTTGGGTTCCTCGAGAGAGGGAGGGGTCATCTCTTCCATGGGGCACCCAGACAGATCTCCAAGTGTGTTTGCATCACAGTTCATCTTTTGTAATGGGAATGCTGGATTTGTTACATTGTATTCTTCAGGAAAGCCTCCAATATGATGGATATTGGATGGATAACTTATTGGTGACAGTAAACCTTCTGGCTTATCAGTGAGAGGAGAACTCAGAAGTTCCTCAGAAGTACTACTAGTAGAATCTTCAAGAATATCTAATGGAGTGAAATTAGTGACATGCTGGTTTAAGCCAGATGATTTTTCACAGTTCTTGTAACCACCAGAAAGATCGTAATCATGATTTCCCAACGTGGTGGTCCAGATGCCACTCTTGACCACAAAGCCGTTTTTATAAGGGTGCAAAATTGGGTAATTTTCTTTCTTCTTTTCAGTGTGGCAAATGTTACAATTTTCAGTGTCAGGATATGTACTTTTGA
The DNA here is from genome assembly GCF_018350215.1 of Panthera leo. Classification (NCBI taxonomy): domain Eukaryota; kingdom Metazoa; phylum Chordata; class Mammalia; order Carnivora; family Felidae; genus Panthera; species Panthera leo. Next base: position 56,941,495 of record NC_056691.1, on the reverse strand, counting down.
AGTCAGTCTTAGTTTCTGATCTTTCATTGTACTGTGTTCTTTGACTGTGTTCAAAATCACGGTATAAGGGTTTATTTTTTCTTCTCCTATCTACTGTATCATATTTCTGAGGATAACTGGAGAACACAGATGTTTCATACTTAAGGTCAAAATTAAAGGCAGTAGAGAATTCAGTTTCTTGGCCCTGTGATGGTATCTTTTCCCAATTCTTGTACTTCTGTTGTTCTTGACGGCTGTAAGATTTATCAGTTTTTGAAAGAGTTCTAATTTCTTTTACTTCTGCTTCCTTTATGTTACTGTTTTCTAGAAACGCTTGTGGTATTTCCCCCTCTATCTCCTCATATATACCTTCTTGCTCTTCATAGTCAACATCAGAGAAAGCTGAAATAATCCTAATTTTGTCATTCTTAGCCTGCAAGTCTTGTCTGATATAAAGGGATAAAATTGGAGGAAGAGTAAGACAAAGAAAAAAGACGAAACAGGGAAAAGGAAGAAACAAATCATAAAATTCAGTGCACATTCAATGAGAAAACTAAAATAAAATAGTCAGTTTGACAAAAACCATTCAGACTAAAAACGTATGATAAAGAAATTTACATGTTCTTAAATCAGTATTAAAGCAATTTAGTCAAATAGTTTTTTTCCACATCAGAAAAAGAACTGCTATAATAATAACTTTAAAATACTGTACTTCACTTGCTACCATGAGCTTTTTAGGATCCTTTTATTTTCTAAGAAAGATAGAGACAAACAAAATGAACATGTTTCCTCAATATTTAGACTGTATTTACAATGCCCAAGTTTAGAACAAAGTATTCGATGAAAATATATCAAGGGATTTCAAGAAACCTAAATTTGTTGATGAATTTGGGTCTGAAAAGATGTCAAGCTGTTAACTTACTGTAAGTTATTATTTGAGGCAGTGTAGTCAAGAATATGATCAAACATATTTCTTTTAAAAAGAAAAACTATCCACATAATAAAAATAATCTTTGATTGTCAAAAGGCAAACCTTGTTACAGGACCAACAAGAGCATATTATTTAAAGCATTACAATTTATGAAATTTAAAACTATATGCATCGAGGATCACAGTGAAATGACGACCTTTCCCTATATTGATTATAACACTAGAAGCTATATTCCAACTTAAGTCAATAAATACATAAGATACTTGACCTTTCTTTCAGTTAGATTAGAAACTGCCCACTTCCTGTGTACTCAAGTGGGGGTATATAGAGGACCTGCAGACTAGAAGCCTGTGAGCCCAGTATGTTCTTTTATAGACCTAACATCCAATTGTATTTATTTAGGAATCAGAAAGAAGATCATAGTGGTCTCATAGTCACTAAAAATCTTCAAGGGAGAAACTGAAGAGGTATTAATAATAAACTTCAAGAGATATTCTTTTGCTTTCGATCCCTCTGAACACTAGAGATACTTTGGCGATATATCTAACAAAGTCCAACTCTATTTTCAAATCTCAAATTATGGGCTTTTACATAATTTATGTAAGTTTCCAGTTACTCTGGATTCATTAGGTGAAAGCCCATTTGACTGGGGTACCTGGCTGGCTCAGTAGGTGGAAGGTGCAACTCTTGATCTCATTACTGTGAATTCAAACCCCACATTGGGTATAGAGATTACTTAAAAATATGTTTCAAAAAAGCCCATTTGGTTGAGACAGGAAATCCAATTTAACTTTTTTTTTTCTTTTGACGTGGAGTTTCATTATTCTCCAGTATCCGCAAAAACTCAAACTAAACTAACTCCAGCCTAGAAGTCTTTATACTTCAACTTAAATCAATAGATAGCCATTGCTATAGTGAATGAAGGTATTTATTCTTACACTTCTAATTTACTGGCAGGTACTGAGAACATTTGTTCCCTCAGGATTTTAAATGTTCTTGCTAAAAAACTGTGTAATGTAAGGACTCAGACCATCTACAAGAACTTAGTATTTACAGTAAGAGAGAAGTTTAAAAATCAATGCTGGTGATAAAATTTCTTCAAACTTTTTAAAGGATGAATCATTTCAAAAATTTAAGTTAAAAATGTCTATGATAAAAGCTTACTTAAAAATCATGTTAATTTTTCTCTGCTGGAGAGGAAAAAATATTTATTTTTTAAACTCATTTCTTATACTGATACAATAAAACCAAATTTATATGGGATTAAGTTAAAAACATTTTAGGAAAAAATTTGCAATTTAAAGTATATTACTAATACTCTTCTAAACATTATTATAGCAGTAGCCTAGGAAACAACCAAAATAATAATAGGGTAATAATTAAATAAAATGCAGTCATTTAGGTTGATGCACCATTATTATTGCTGGCCTACACATCTAAAACTTGGAAATATAGAGGGAAAGAAGGTCAAAAGTCATGGATTTTTGCTATTATTTTTTTCTTAAAGTAGGACAATATAAACAACTAAAATCAAATACATAAAATATGCAAATGTTCACTAATAAACCAGCAAGGAGTAGAGACCAACTACAGTAGAATTCCTGGCCTATTTCTTTTTAAAATCAGATTATAAAGAGTAAAAATTCTATGTGATGTTTGATAGGTGAAAAAGTTTCATTTAAAATATTCCCACAGATGATAGTAAACTGAGACAGGATGTTGTATAGCAGGTAGGCAACCATCTGAGGCTTGGGATTAATATTCACCAGTTTGGCAAGATAAGCAAAAAGAAATTATGTTATGGGATGGTGAATTTTAGCAACCAAAATTATGAGCTAAACTGGAATGGTTTTTAAAATATATACAATGGAATACTACTTGGCAATGAGAAAGAATGAAATATGACCTTTTGTAGCAATGTGGATGGAACTGGAGAGTGTTATGCTAAGTGAAATAAGTCATACAGAGAAAGACAGATACCATATGTTTTCACTCTTATGTGGATCCTGAGAAACTTAACAGAAGAACATGGGGGAGGGGAAGGGGAAAAAAAAAAAAAGTTAGGGAGCCAAACCATAAGAGACTCTTAAAAACTGAGAATAAACTGAGGGTTGCTGGGGAGTGGGAGGGAGGTGAGGGTGGGTGATGGGCACTGAGGAGGGCACCTGTTGGAAGGAGCACTGGGTGTTGTATGGAAACCAATTTGACAATAAATTCCGTATTAAAAAAAATAAAAAATAAAAATAAAATATTAACCTCCAACCAATAATTAATTCAGGCAAGGATCATCAATGGATGCTACAATTAATGGGTAAAATGTTGTTGGGGAAACAGAATAAGGACACAATCTAGGGTATCATTCCAGATACTCTAATTACAAAGGGTAACTTTACACTGGAAAATCTGGCATATACCAGATTTCTTAACTCAGAGGTCAAACTAAACATAACCAATAAAAAGGCAAAGTAAAATCATGTGTCTGCTGAGCATCTATTGTAATGTTTTTGCCAAAAATGTTTAACCTGATTCTAAACATGAAGAAACAATCAGCCAAACCAAATTAAGAGCATATTCTCAAAACAACTGGCCTGGATTCTTCAAAAAATGTTAGATTATAGTAGACTATAGAAATAGGAAATCAAATGTAATGTACCATGATCTTTGATTGGATCCTAGATCAAAAATGGAAATATGGAAAATGGAAAAAAGGAAATATACAGAAGATAATTGGGACAACTAGAGAAATTTAAATATGGTCCATATATTAAATAGTATCATTGTATTATTACATTTCTTAAATGTGATCATTATATTGAGGCTATGTAAGAGAAAGTCCTTTCTCTTGGGAATTATATGCTCAAGTACTTCCTGGTAAAGTAACATGGTATCTGCAATTAATTTCAAATAGTTCAGAAAAACAAATGCATGCACATATGAATATACATTAGAGAGAATGAAATAAAAAGTAAATGTAGCATAATGTTAACACAATTGATGAATCTAGATAACACAAATATGGATGTTGACTGTATTTGTCCAAATGTTGTTAGCATTTTTTTTAAGTTGGGGGAAGGAGGGGGAGCATATACATATATATTTGTTTTTATACTCAAAAATATATGATAATAGTCTATGGAAGGGTACATAAGAAACAAACAAGGGTGGTGTGAGAACTAGAAGACAGGAAGGGGATGGGGTAGAGAAGGACAGGTGCAAGTGGGAGATTCTTCATTATATGCGTTATTGTACCTTAACATTTTTTAACCATGTTTTGTGTATTTAAAATTTTTCTAAAGTTCCAGCAAAAGTACTGAATCTGCTATGAAGAGATCATCTAAAGTTCCAGGGAAATATTTAGGTAGGAAGGATTATCCAAACATTTAACATCTGTGATTTTCTTTTTTTAATCTTGGTGAAAAGTATATCAGAATCACTGGGCTGGGCACAGGCATGGGCTGGTTTTCAATCATCCAGCCTAAGTGAGCATGCTCCCACCAGGTGAGAGTCACTGATCATAAAGAGAAATATTTATAACAGAAATGTCTAAATGGTATAAAATGGTATAAAAGAGAAAAAAAAAAGACTGATAATCTGTACAGAATGGCTGGAGCTTGGCCTTTCAGATTGCTATATTTGCACTACCACCTCAAGTTAAAGCATCAAAATATTGTCAGTTGTATCTTGGAAACTACACATGAGGAAAAGAAAGTGCTTTGTTTCTAATACCCACCTGAGGGCCCTCCGCTCTGGATAATCAAGATCATAACTTTGCATAGAGTCATTGCAAGAATCCCGGGAACTGCCCTGAAGTAGCAGCTGCTGTGGCAATCGCACAGGCACAGGAAACTGGTGCACAGAAGCATTGGGCTGGGAAGTCGTATGGTAAGGAGGTGGGATGCTATTGCTGGTCTCACTGCGATAGTCACTATCTCGGTCATCAACGGCACTATCAGGATCTTCAAAAGCTGTGAAAGAAGCACAGTCAAAGCATTCCAGCTTTATTTAGTTCTTCAGAATTTTCTTTTGCTTCTATCCTAAGTAGCCACAAGCCTGGACCTTGAGGACAAGAACACATGAGCCAAGTGACTTCAATGCCATATGGAAAACTGTTTCAATTAATACTCACAAGTTTCTTTCCTTATGAGACAAGACACTTGTTTTCATTTTAGTGCTCATTCTCAAGAGGAGTTCCAAGTTGCATTTTCCCAGTGCAGAATTCTCTGGAATTCTGACTCTCTAGCTATCATAACTCTAGTAAAAATTTGTTTCTAAATGTCATAGATTCTAGTATTTTACTGTTATAAAAATGGGCAAAAGAGAAATTCTCATTTGAAGTTGGCTTGCTGCTTTCAGACTTTAAAAACAGATGGCTAAACCCAATAAGCAGGTCCAACTTCAGAAGCTGGTCAGGTAATGAGGAAAGTCAAAGCCAAGGTTCAGCAATCAAACCAAAAGCTTGACTAAGAATAGCAGCAGTTTGTTTTTTTTTTTAAGTACTATGCCAACTTTTAAATTTTTTTTAAGTAAGCTCTACACCCATTGTGGAGCTTGAACTCATGACCCCCAATCAAGAGTCACATGCTTTACTGACTGAGTCAGCCAGGCACTCCAGAACAGTCTCACTGTCTTGCTGCAACAACAGGTTTTTCTAACAACTCCTATCAAGCACCTACATCCTGGGGCTCAGAATTTCCATCTGAAGCCTGGGCTAAAGAGGAAAACATAAGCACTGGCAATGGAATCTTGCTGACAATGCAGCCAAGTTTATCTAACAACAGTGTCTATAATTTCATAAAATTATTTCTGCTTTTCAGGCCAGCACCTGACAAGCTAGTTTTATTCTTGATGTTAGCTAAAATGACCGCAGTTACAAATCCTGCTCCAAGCATGATCCCATATGTCCTGTCTTGCCAATTTCCTATTTGGCACAGTGAGGAAAAGGAATTATTTATCATCCTAAAATGGAGATGGACTCCTCATATTAGTAATTAAAAAAAAAATCTTGGTAGTTACGTGGGCAGTGAAAACCTTCTGAAGACCATAAGATTGGGCTTTCACAATCGCTCATGTAGGAGATAAAAACCTGCATCCATGCAGTGGAAATGGAAAAGAGTTAAGGAACTGGAAAAAAAAATCCAGAGTGAAGTGATAAAACCAGGGGACAAATAGAAGGTAACAGGGAAATCACACCTTGGCTTGCACACTAGGACTACATGGTAGATAGTAATTCCACTAAAAGAGACAAGAGAGCTAAAACATGTGGGTTTTACAACCAATGAAGAAAATTTGAACACTGGATTCCAGACAACATTTGTGGATACAGCTCAGAGTAGGGGTAGAAGATCTCATGAGCTTTTTCCCTTTTGAATTTAAGGCAACATATGAGCATAAGAAAAGGAGAGTAATCATTACCTCAGGAGAAAAAAATCAACATGAAAAAGAGGCTAACTTCAAAAATGGCCAGGAAGGGTACTAGTCAAACCATAGGGGATACAAAGCATTCTGCTCAGAAAACATTCTGATCACACATTAGAAAAAAGAGACTTTTAGGGGTATTAGTTTCAGATCTTGATACATTTGTTGTTCTGAACACTAGAGAGAAAGGATCAAGGGACAAAAACCAGTATGTCTTTCAGACTTCATGCTTTCTGAACCTACAGATGGATTTTTCATGCATACAGATGGGAGGACAGGGGCAAAAAAGCAGACAAAGCCGAAAAGCCTACTTAAACTCCAGTAGGAAAAGTATCAACACAGAGAACCAAAGAGGGAGCAGTGATAGACAATCTTACTGATTATGGGGCCAGAATTAGGAGCCCATGATACAGAGTTAGAAACTACTTAGTTTTTCACTGCATCTGATCTATTACTCCTAAATAATGCTCTGCTTTTTTATTTTGCTAGGCTAACAGGAAGAATACTCTAAAACTTTCCTAAAGGCTGACATTTCTATACTGAAGAAATAAAGGCGGGGCACCTGGGCGGCTCAGTTGGTTGAACATCCGCCTCTTGATTTTGGCTCAGGTCAAGATCTCAGTTTGTGAGATCAAGCCCCGAGCTGAGCTCTGCTTTGATGGTGCAGAGCCTGTTTAGGATTCTCTCCCTCTGTCTCTGCCCCTCCCCTGCTTGTGCGCTCGCTCTCTCTCTCTCAAAATAAATAAACTCAAAAAAATAAAGGGCAAATATTAAGAAACAAAATGTTTCTAGAAAGAAGAGGTTAGAAGTAGAAGAGAATATGAAAAGTAGGAGGGGACAGGAGAAAGGAAATACAAAAAAGTGAGGAGAGACAACAGAGAGAAATAGAAAAAAAGGTAGATGAGAGCAAAGACTAGCTTTTCTCCCTGGACACCATCCTCAATCTTCCTAGAAAGTAAACCTCCTGGCACCACCAAGGCTGATTAGAAACTAAAAAGGGAAATTAAGGAAAAGCTTGAATAAAAGAATTGTGCTTTCAGTGTGGCAGTGGTGATCTCTTACTGGCTCTACTCTCTCCTCCACAACACCACTGCAGCTAAAACAGAAAACTCTTGGTTTCACTGAGAAAGAGAACCTATATGCAGGTTTGGTTACTCAGCTTAAGGAGGACTTGTGAGCTCGTATGAAGGCAAAAATAGAAAAGGCTGGGAAAATTAATTCATTCAAGTATTTATTGAGTGCCTATAAGTACAATGGTAAACAACACAGAAGATTCAGAGTGTAGAGTCAGCCTAATAGGAAACAGAAAATATTGATACAAATACAAGAAACTAACAATCTTGAAAACAGTACAAACCCTATGCTGTATCAGTTGAAGGTAAGGTCACTTCCTGTTAGTGTGAGCAGGGAAAAGTTTTATGGAGGAGAGGATTGTGAAAAACTGGCAGGTTTTCAACAGGTTAAGTTTGGAGGGAAATACCTCCTAGAATCTGGATAAAAATAATGCCATGTGTAAAGGCCCAATAGTGAGAAAGCCTATATATAATTTTGAAAAACACTTGGTAGTTCATTTGGCAGGTACATAAAAGGACATGGAAAGAAATGATAGAAAATGAACCTGGGGAAAGTAATCTAAGCTGGGTCAAAAATGGGCCTCTGGTACAGAGTAGGCACTCAAACAGTACTGAATGAAATACTGAACAATGAGGCTTTCTGGTATGTGGTGTTCCTGGATTGAATCCCTGTCTTTAAACCCAGAGTACAGATAGAACTTTATCAGCTTGAGAAAAAAGGAGAGAGAAATCAAACGATTTTTTTTTAAGGCTTACTTTTTTCTACTTGAAAACCTTAAGTTAGCTCTCTCAGGCTACCTTTGAGCAGCATTTCTGTAATGGAAATACTCAGGATTCAAATGACAGAAAGTACATATTCATGAGAAATCCCAGGGAGAACAAAATTTGGCCCCTCTTAGCACCTACTGGATATCTAAGCACTGGTACTCAACCAAACCCCCTGTAAGATGGATAACACAGCCAGTAATGTTAGCCAGAGGCTGTGTATCTTGCTGGAAAGAACTGACTGCCCACTCTCAAAGCTCTAGAATGAAGCTGGCTTCCAGCCTAGCTGGGCTGCTTCAAGGAGAGTCAAACCAGGTCCTCAGTCTCTTGTTCACAAAAATAAACTTCCAGAATGAACTTTCTTCTAGTCACTGCACTCCTTAGCCAAGAGATCAAAGGAGAGGGTTTCCTATACTAGGAGCTGATGGTATTACTTACCTCTGGGAAGGAAAAATCAAGAGATACTGCTAAGATTATAACTGGGACTTTGGTTTGAAACTTCTCTCTCTCTCCCTCCTTCCCTCCCTTCAAAAACCCCAGCCTGAAAGGATATGCCATTCCATTGCAAGTAATGGTCTCTTGAGATTTAAGTAGGAGAGAAGGGGGGGATGGAATTATATATGCTTATATGCATGAATATCCTGCTTCATAGTTCAGAGGGAGTGTGTTAAAGGCTAAAATAAAAAAAAAATTTTTAAGGATAAAATCAAGAAAATTAATAAGGAATTCAATTTCTTACGTACTCTGCTGCTCTCCCCAGCCCAAATAGGTCCAGTGACCTAAGAAAACCGCAAATGGTAGCAAAAAAGAAGAGTGACAGAGACAATTTTAGGAATAATTCAAAGATCATTTCCCCAACCCATCAATCATTATACACCTTACCTTGCTTGAGCCTGCCCTACTTGTGTTCCATTAATTTCACATAACATGTAGACAGGCTTCTGCCTTCTATCAAGCATGAGACAAATCTACAAAGTACCCTTGCTCTCTATAATTTACCATACAGAATAACAAAAAACAGCTTCTACATTCTTCGTTTAAAAAAGTTTTATTTATTTAAATAATCTCTACACCCAACATGGAGATCAAACTCATGACCCTGGGATCAAAAGTCACATGCTCCTCTGACTGAGCCAGCCAGGCATCCCTGCTTCTACACTATTTTAAACCTCCTTCTGGCCTAGGTCTCAGAACATCATCATTTAGGAGCATATATAACCTTCCTTATTCAAAATGACAAAAATTCAACCTGTCTCTAAGAAATCCTTCCTTGTCTTGATGTTTGCCAAATCTGAGACCACCACAGTATATCCCTGAGAATCTCAGACCTAACACAGTGGAAGAGAGTGATTCCCTTGTCTGGGAGCAATGATGTCTAATTTTGATGCTCTTTAAAAGGCCAAAGAATGGCATTAACCTCTAATCTTCCAAAATGTAATAAAACACTGTAGCCCTTTGGGTGCTCAGAGAGAGCCACTTTTTTTCTCAACTGCCTATAGAATTTAATAAAATCCATTAAAACACAAGAGCTTTGAATGACAAGAGAAAACTGAACATTTTCTATTCATTTTTCAGAATAAAAAAAATTCAATGTTAATTACATTTAAATCCTATTTCACACTCAAAATTGAATTTGAGGCAACTAATGTGATGCATGTGTGTGCTTGAGCACACAATCACTAAAAATAGGCCTTTATCCCAAGAAACAAGGAGTAATTTAGCTTCATAATTAAGAATATGAGTACTCAGGCCAAAACTAAGTTCTTTTAAGCTCTGCCACTACTGGCTATATGGCCTTGAAGAAGTTATTACAGACATTTCCTCCAGGTAATATGAGAATAGTATAAGTCTTGTTGGTTACTGAAAGATTATAAGAGAAAATCCACGTAAAGTACCTAGCACAGGTCCCTGGAACAGGGCAAGCAATGGGCATTTCTTGTTGTTTTGTCATGTTGCCAAGTTTTTGCTTGCCTTATAAGTTCCTAATAAAAGCAGGAGGGTCCACACACTGACAACCCTAATATCTGCTGAGGGACTGTCAACGTCTGGGTTAGAAAGTCCTCAGAGTTCTAAAGGTGCAGTTCCCTTGAAAATTTGCGGTTAAGACTCAAAATTCTGGAAGCACTGAATGACGTCAAAACAGGATGGTTTCATTACCTGAGCCAACTCGCAATCCTGGGCATATGGGACTACTACTAATCAGTCACAGTCTACTTAATTTAACTATACACTGAGAGTCAGTTTTCTTCCTATACTTACTTTCTTCCCACTACCTCCATCTCTTCTTTTCACCCCTCAAAAAGGATACGTTGGTTTACTGTGACATTTTTTGTTTTAATAATTTACTTACACTCTAAACACAGGGAAAGAAGGGGTCTAAAAGAAAATTCTTCCACGCTGTACCACTGTTGCCATAACAACTGTGAATAATTACCTTGCTTCTTTAAAAAAAAAAAAAATTTGAAAAATCATCACAGAACTTCAGAACATGCCTATCACCCTAGATTGCTCCAAGCAAGTGACAATGCTATTTCTCCTGAAACTCTGGACCCAAAGAAGCCTCTCATTGAAGGACACTGCCTCATCCTTGAATGTACCACAGCACTGCATAGCAGTTTCCTGGACACAGTAGGTACTCAATAAATGTCTATTATATGACTAAACCAAATGAATGATTTGATGCCATCTACAAGGTCCAACCCTAAGCCATGAAAATAAGTTATGCTCTCTGACCAACTAGTTCCCTATTGTCACTTGAGAGTGGTACCATTATAAGAGAAACAACACCAGTTTAAGTGGGCAAGTTTCCTTCCCCACTCCAAAAATGCACTAAAACATCTCACTAGCCAGTAGAACAATACTGAGGATTGTTAGGTTTTGCTAGGCATAAGTACCAATAAAGGGGGTAAGGGATTATTCCAGGAAATGGAAATTATACATGCAAAAGTATATTCGGTGAACCTGAAAACAGTTCTAGCATATCTGAATGGGAGGCTACAGGGTTATAAAAGAACCTAATCAAAGGAGGTCCCAGGTAATATTTAGAAATTTAATAATGTTAGGAAATTGGAATTATCTGGAGGTTAATGCAGAGCTGTCACAGCCTTTTTCTTTTTTCAATTCCAGTACAGTTAACATTCAGTGTTATATTGGTTTCAGGGGTACAATATAGTGATTCAACAATTCTATACATTACTCAGTGCTCATCATGGTAAGTATACTCTTAATCCTCTTCACCTATTTCTCCTGCCCCCTCACCCTGTTCCCCTCTGGTAATCTGTTCTCTACGGTTGACAGTCTGTTTTCCAGTTTGTCTCTTTATGTTTCCTTTGTTCATTTGCTTGTTTCTTAAATTCCACATAAGAATGAAATAATATGGTATTAAGCACGGGAGAGACAGAATCAGATTGTCATTTTAGAAAGAGAGTGGTGGTGGTGCAGTATGGCCAAAAGTTTGTAGGGTAGGTGGACTGGAGACTGGTGTCAGGAAGGCTGGTAAGGAAGCTACTATACTGGCCTGATGATGGCTTAAACTAGGAAAGTGGCAGAGGGAGTGGAGAGAGTGGGTACATTTGTGACATAAAATATATCGGGTTTAATAAGTATTGAATGTGGGAAGTGAGGAGAGTAAAACCTAAATAATACCGCCCAGCTTTTTAGCTTGAGCTACTGGGTGGGTATGGCATCATTCATTAAGAAGAGAAATACAAGAGAGGGGCAAGTTGAAGGAGATGATGAATTCAGTGTTAGATTATTGGCTTTGAGGTATTTATGTGCTATCTCAAATGAATATGTCTGGGAGACAGATGGATACATGGTTGTGGAGCTGAGGAAAGATATGTGGAGTTGTAAGCTTTCAGAATACAAACTGCCACGAAAACAGATTTTTCTGCTTTGTTCCTTGCTGTACCCTTAGTGCCTGGCACAAAATAGCAGCTCAATAGGTGTAAATCATGTATAAAAATTAAAATGTCAGTATATAAGAACAATGAGGCAGAATGCAGGATAACGGGGGGGAGGCTGTACAAAGGGGTGAGGGGAACCTACAGAACAGCCACGTTTGAAAAGCAGACAAAGAAGGGAAGGGAAGAAACAAAGAACAAAACAAAGTGTTGGTGACGCTGTGAAGACACTGGCATTCTCATACATGGTTGGCAAGAATGCAAAGTGGTAGGTCACTTTGGAAAATCTTGGCATTTCTTACTAAGTTATGTACATACCATAAAACCCAGCAACCCTCTCATATGTATTCACCCAAAAAAAATAAAAACATGTTCACGTAAAACCCTATACATGAATGTTCACAGTTGCCTAATTCATTTTCACTAATAACTATAAAATATCCATTTGATAAATAAACAAATCACGGTATATCCATATAATTGAGTATTATTCAGGAATAAAAAGGCATGAACAGAAACACACAGATGGATCTCTAATGCAGTATGATAACTGAAACAAAAAAACCAAAAGACAAAAAAAGCTACATACTACATTATTCTTATATAATTTTCTGGAAAAGGCAATATAACAAGGGCAGAAAACAAATGAGGTTTTGCATGGGCCAGGAGTGGAAGTGGTTGACTACCAAAGGGGTTTAGAAAACTTTTAGGGTTGATGGAACTGCTTTATATCTTAACTATGGTTATGGTTATAAGACTGTATGTGCTTGTGTTTTGACAAACATAGTACTGGACACTATGAGGGAGATTTTTACTCTATGTAAATTATACCTTAATAAAACTGACTTTAAAAAAACAAAAAGGAAGAGTCCATGAAGGAGGGTGTGAAGAAGACAGAGAGGAAGAAAACCAGGGCCTTATCATCTCTGAATCAGAAAAAAAAAACAAAAACAAAAGCAAGGTTTCAAGAAAGCAGGGATCAATAAGTGTTAAGTGCTACAGGAGAGTCAAAAAAAAAAAAAAAAAAGAAAAGAAAGAAAGAAAGAAAGGAACTGAAAAAGGCCTACTGGATTTAGAAATAAAGAAGTTACTAAAAACTTTAATAGAAATGTTAATGAGTGAAAGCTGGAGTATAGACTGTTTAGAAGAAAATGGAAGCACATACAATGGAATAAGGAGACATCAAGAGATTCCACAATTCATACAGTAAAACACTGAATGTGAGCATGGTGGAAGATACTGCTTATCACAGGATGCAAAAAAGGAAGCGAGCAGGGAACAGACAGTGGCCAAATGTGTTACAGAAAAAACTAAGTACACTAAGAGCCTCTTCTAAAACCAGCAACATTCTCAAATTGGGCATTCACACATAACAAATGTGTGCCAAACTGACAATTTTAATGAGCATGCTAATGTTTCCCACCTCCCTAGAGCCTTAAACCTCTTCAGTTCACATACTTAACACGTGAATAACCAATTACCCTGCAGTTCAGTGGCTCCTGATGCTAAGAGTTAGGCAGTCTGAGCCTCTATTGGCAATGACATTGTATTTATAATGTTATGAGCTCTGTGCAGATTAGCATTACCAAGTGTACCTCAAGCCCCAAACCACTGAACTCCTGGCACTTCCAAGCCAGAAACCACAAAACCATTCCAAAAATTCCTCTCTACTTTATCTCCCGTGTCCAGCCTGTTAATAAGCTTAATAGTTAATTCCACTCTGAGGTCTCCTTCTTACTGTCCCTTCTTCATAGTTTCTCAGTCCTTATCAAGGAATCCATTACCTCATGCCTGAATTATTGCAGATTATTGCTGGACTTGTGACCTTCTGATCTGTCCCATTCAATCAACCCAGCAGATGACAACTAGACTAATTTTCCTAAATCCAGTTTCTGATCACATCGTTACTGTTTTGATAATTTGTAACTGCTCACTATCTATAAAAGAGTATATTTATCTTCACGGCTTTTAAAGCCCTCTATGATCTGATACCAAATAAATATCAAATCTCACTGTCCACCATTCCCCCAAAACAAAGTCTTTGTTAACTGGCAAATAGGTATTGTCACAGTTCCTATGCTTGCCACACTTGGGAGATAAAGGAATGAGCCTGATTTCCCCTATTTGTCCCTCAACTTCTGAAGCCAGAATGTCCTTCGTTTCCACTCCTTGCTAATTTAATAGAATGGGTTTTGAGTTTTGGAACCAGATAAACCTAGGTTTAAAGCCATCACTTACTAACTGTGTGATCTTAGGCTGCTTAACTTCTCTGCCCTTCTATTCATCACCTATAAAAAATGAATAGTAATAACACCTCTCAAATTTGCATAAAAATTGAAAATTAAGTATGTAGCATTTAGCTCCATGTGCCAGACAAATGATAATTACTCAGTAAATGTTCCCTCTTCTCCCTTATTTAGTTGGTACCCATTCTTAAGTTCCACTTAAACAATTTTCCTTAAACGATGCTCAATTATTCTAATACAATGTCTCTATTATCAAAACAAAAACCATCTGCCTATTCCTGAAAAAGTTAAATACACATCTACCCATATGATCCAGCCATTCCACTTCTAGATATTTAACCAAGAAAAATTAAAACATATGATCATGAAAATGTTCATATTATTCACAATAACCAGAAACAACTCAAATGCCTAGCAATAGGTGAATCAATAACAAAATGTAGTATATCCATGATAGAATACTACTTAGTAATAAAAGGAAATGCATTACTGATACACTCAACAAGATGGATGAATTTCAAAAATTTTTTAAATGTTTTATTTTAGAGAAAGAGAGCATGTGCGCTTGCGCACAAGTGGAGGAGGGGCACAGAGAGAGAGAGAGAGGGAGAGAGAGATTCCCAAACAGGCTCTGCACTGACAGCAGTGAGCCTGATATGGGGCTCAAACTCACGAACAGTGAGATCATGACCCAAGCCAAAGTCAGATGCTCAGTCGCCTGAGTCACCCAGGTGCCCCTATAACACACTTAAAAAAAAAAAAAAGAAAAAGAAAAAGAAAAAGAAAGAACGAAAGAAGAAAGAAAGAAAGAAAGAAAGAAAGAAAGAAAGAAAGAAAGAAAGAAAGAAAGAAAGAAATTTGAGTCCTGTTATAAAACGCATTACCTAGATCCCACTCCCAGAAATTCTAATTCAAAATGCCGGAAGTGGCTTAAGAATCTGTATTTGTTGTTGTTTGAATCTGCCTTTTCAGTAAGAAGCTGGGGACTCTCATGCCACTGATTTTGAATTACAATTTGAAAAATAAAGCTATAGAATTTCCTATATGAAAAAGCCAGTCTCTCAGTCAAAAGCATAGTGCTCCTGCATGATGGAAGAAGGCAGCCAGACGGACTATCCTACTGAGCTCAAAAACCAGTTCAATGTGAGCATACATGTAAATGAGAAAATTCTAGCAGGTCCAGGACCCAATTAAAAATGAATCCTCTTTCATAGAAGGTGAAGTTTCTTTACTTATCCCTGTTGACTATGCAATGGCAATATACTCACAGGCTTCTTGTTCTGTTTATTTCATCTTGTTTCTAGTGGAAAACATTAGAAATCAGAAATAGTCACATTAAAAAAGTAAGGTCTATAGTTACCAAACAAAACAACCCCAGGCAACTGTTACATCACCAGTTAGTCCAGTGATGGTCAATTTTTCCATGACAATGAAATGACAGGATATTTGAGCCTCAGACTTCAAGTGAATAGTCATCTGTCTAGGCAATGACAGGACTCATCTACCAATTACTAAAATGTAGTAATTACCAGGTAACTCACAAAGGACAATAAAGTCAACCACTAGAAATTATTCCATTCTCCCTTTCAAGACAGTAGATTAGATAAGTACTATAGAACTTCCATTTCCATTGAAAACAGTAAAAAACTGTTAATAAAGAAAAGTACTTCAAACCTAACATAAGAGAATTTTAAAAAAAGAAGCCATTGACCAAACTTCTTTGTGAACATATGTATTAAAATACAAGCAAATCTAACCTGGCATTATAGTAAAAGAATAACTGGGGCACCTGGGTGGCTCAGTCAATTAAGTGTCCAACTTCAGCTCAGGTCATGATCTCACAGTTTGTGAGTTCGAGCCCCCCTCCCCCTCCCCCCGCCCCGTCAGGTTCTGTGCTGACAGCTCAGAGCCCAGAGCCTGCTTCAGATTCTGTGTCTCCCTCTCTGTCTGCCCCTCCCCTGCTCACACTCTGTCTCTCTCTCAAGAATAAATAAACATTAAAAAAAAAATTATAGTAAAAGAATAACTTACCATAATCAACTAGGGCATATTATAGGAAAGGAAAGATGATTTATTAATAGAAATTGTTTAATGCATTCATCACATTGAACAGCTAGGTAATTCCTAGCCATTTTGAAATGTTCAACATCGACTCCTTATTTTTAATATAGAAGCCCTACTGAAGTATTAGATGCAGTAGGGTACACAAATCATAAGGGTACTGTTCAATGAATACTGTGAACACACTCGTGTAACCAGCATACAGATCAAGAAACAGGAACTTTTAACTTTTTGTGGAACCTCCATACTGTTCTCTAGTGGGTGCACCAGTTTGCATTCCCACCAACAGGGCAAGAGGGTTCCCCTTTCTCTGCATCCTCGCTAACACTTGTTGTTTCTTGTGTTAATTTTAACCATTCTGACAGGTGTGAGGTGGTATCTCACCATGGTTTTTATTTGTATTTTCCTGATGGTGAGCGATGTTGATCATCTTTCCATGTGTCTGTTAGCCATCTGGATATCTTCTTTGGAAATGATCTAGTCATGCCTTCTGCCCATTTCCTTTATTTATTTTTTTATTTTAGTGGGGGTGGAGAGAGAGAGAGCATGCATCCCAAGCAGGCTCCACACTCAGCATGGAGCTAGATGCAGGGCATGATCCCACGATCCTGGGATCATGACCTGAGCCAAAATCAAGAGTTGGAGGCCTAACTAAGTCAGTCACCAGGTGTCCCATGTTCTGCCCATTTCTTAGCTGTCTTTTGGGTGTTGAGTTTGAAAAGTTCTTTATAGATTTCAGATACTAACCCTTTATCAGATAGGTCATTTGCAAATACCTTCTCCCATTCTGTAGAACTACCCTACAATACAGTAATTGCACTACCCAGTAATTGCACTACTAGGTATTTACCCAAAGGATACAAAAATACAGATTTGAAGGGGCACATACACCTTGATGTTTACAGCAACATTATCAACCATAACCAAACTATGGAGGGAGCCCAAATGTCCACTGACTGATGAATGGATAAAGAAGATATGGTATTTATATATAATAATTTATTACTTAGACATCAAAAAGAATTAAATCTTGCCATTTGCAACAACATGGATGGAGCTAGAGTTTATTACGCTAAGCAAAATATGTTAGAGAAAGACAAATACCATATGAGTTCACTCATGTGGAATTTAAGAAACAAAATAGGTGTGGGGTGGCTAGGTGGCTCAGGGGGCTAAACGTCTGACTTTTGATGTCGCCTCAGGTCATGATTTCAAGGTTCATGGGTTCAAGCCCCGCATCAAGCTCTGTGCCGACAGCTTAGAGCCTTGGGCCTGCTTCAGCTTCTGTCTCCCTCTCTCTCTGCCCCTCCCCTGCTCGTATTCTGTCTCTCTCTCAAAAATAAACATTTTAAAAAAATTAATAAATAAAAATTGGGAAATTAAAAAAATGAAGTATCTAGATCAGAGAAGTATAATATTAATATGCAGCCATCTTTATTATAAGTCATAAATACATTGGAAACCAACATGGATCTTTAATTTAAAAAATCTAGGATCTAGGGGCAGCTAGGTGGCTCAGCCAGTTAAAAGTCTGACTGGCTCAGGTCATGATCTCTTGGTTCATGAGTTCGAGCCCTGTGCCAGGCTCTGTGCTGACAGCTCACAGCCTGCAGCCTGCTTTGGATTCTGTCTCCCTCTCTCTCTGCCCCTCCCTCACTCACACTCTGTTTCTTTTTCTCTCAAAAATAAATAAACATGGGGGGGGTTCCGGAAGATGGCGGCGTAGGAGGACGCGGGGCTCACAGCGCGTCCTGCCTATCACTTAGATTCCACCTACACCTGCCTAAAGAACCCAGAAAACCGCCAGAGGATTAGCAGAACGGAGTCTCCGGAGCCAAGCGCAGACTAGAGGCCCACGGAAGAGGGTAGGAAGGGCGGCGAGGCGGTGCGCGCTCCACGGACTGGCGGGAGGGAGCCGGGGCGGAGGGGCGGCTCGCCGGCCAAGCAGAGCCCCCGAGTCTGGCTGGCAAAAGCGGAGGGGCCGGACAGACTGTGTTCCGACAGCAAGCGCGACTTAGCGTCTGGGAGGTCATAAGTTAACAGCTCTGCTCGGAAAGCGGGAAGGCTGGAGGACAAAGGGAGGGAGAGCTGCTGAGCCCCCCGGACGGCAGAGCTCAGCTTGGCGGGGAACAAAGGCGCCAGCGCCATCTCCCCCGCCCATCCCCCAGCCAAAATCCCAAAGGGAACCAGTTCCTGCCAGAGAACTTGCTCGCTCCGCGCAAACACCCAACTCTGTGCTTCTGCGGAGCCAAACCTCCGGCAGCGGATCTGACTCCCTCCCGCTGCCACAGGGCTCCTCCTGAAGTGGATCACCTAAGGAGAAGCGAGCTAAGCCTGCCCCTCCAGCCCCCGTGCACCTTGCCTACCCACCCCAGCTAATACGCCAGATCCCCAGCAACACAAGCCTGGCAGTGTGCAAGTAGCCCAGATGGGACACGCCACCCCACAGTGAATCCCGCCCCTAGGAGAGGGGAAGAGAAGGCACACACCAGTCTGACTGTGGCCCCAGCAGTGGGCTGGGGGCAGACATCGGGTCGGACTGCGGCCCCGCCCACTAACTCCAGTTATACACCACAGCACAGGGGAAGTGCACTGCAGGTCCTCACCACGCCAGGGACTCTCCAAAATGACCAAACGGAAGAATTCCCCTCAGAAGAATCTCCAGGAAATAACAACAGCTAATGAACTGATCAAAAAGGATTTAAATAATATAACAGAAAGTGAATTTAGAATAATAGTCATAAAATTAATCGCTGGGCTTGAAAACAGTATACAGGACAGCAGAGAATCTCTTGCCACAAAGATCGAGGGACTAAGGAAGAGTCACGAGGAGTTGAAAAACGCTTTAAACGAATTGCAAAACAAAATGGAATCCACGATGGCTCGGCTTGAAGAGGCAGAGGAGAGAATAGGTGAACTAGAAGATAAAGTTATGGAGAAAGAGGAAGCTGAAAGAAAGAGAGATAAAAAAATCCAGGAGTATGAGGGGAAAATTAGAGAACTAAGTGATACACTAAAAAAAAATAATATACGCATAATTGGTATCCCAGAGGAGGAAGAGAGAGGGAAGGGAGCTGAAGGGGTACTTGAACAAATTATAGCTGAGAACTTCCCTGAATTGGGGAAGGAAAAAGGCATTGAAATCCAAGAGGCACAGAGAACTCCCTTCAGACGTAACTTGAATCGATCTTCTGCACGACATATCATAGTGAAACTGGCAAAATACAAGGATAAAGAGAAAATTCTGAAAGCAGCAAGGGATAAACGTGCCCTCACATATAAAGGGAGACCTATAAGACTCGTGACTGATCTCTCCTTTGAAACTTGGCAGGCCAGAAAGGCTTGGCACGATATCTACAGTGTGCTAAACAGAAAAAATAATGCAGCCGAGAATCCTTTATCCAGCAAGTCTGTCATTTAGAATAGAAGGAGAGATAAAGGTCTTCCCAAACAAACAAAAACTGAAGGAATTTGTCACCACGAAACCAGCCCTACAAGAGATCCTAAGGGGGATCCTGTGAGACAAACAAAGTACCAGAGACATCACTACAAGCATAAAACATACAGACATCACAATGACTCTAAACCCATATCTTTCTATAATAACACTGAATGTAAATGGATTAAATGCGCCAACTAAAAGACATAGGGTATCAGAATGGATAAAAAAACAAGACTCATCTATTTGCTGTCTACAAGAGACTCATTTTAGATCTGAGGACACCTTTAGATTGAGAGTGAGGGGATGGAGAACTATTTATCATGCTCCTGGAAGCCAAAAGAAAGCTGGAGTAGCCATACTTATATCAGACAAACTAGACTTTAAATTAAAGGCTGTAACAAGAGATGAAGAAGGGCATTATATAATAATTACAGGGTCTATCCACCAGGAAGAGCTAACTATTATAAATGTCTATGCACCAAATACCCGAGCCCCCAGATATATAAAACAATTACTCATAAACATAAGCAACCTTATTGATAAGAATGTGGTCATTGCAGGGGACTTTAACACCCACTTACAGAAATGGATAGATCATCTAGACACACAGTCAATAAAGAAACAAGGGCCCTGAATGATACATTGGATCAGATGGACTTGACAGATATATTTAGAACTCTGCATCCCAAAGCAACAGAATATACTTTCTTCTCGAGTGCACATGGAACATTCTCCAAGATAGATCATATACTGGGTCACAAAACAGCCCTTCATAAGTTTACAAGAATTGAAATTATACCATGCATACTTTCAGACCACAATGCTATGAAGCTTGAAATCAACCACAGGAAAAAGTCTGGAAAACCTCCAAAAGCATGGAGGTTAAAGAACACCCTACTAACGAATGAGTGGGTCAACCAGGCAATTAGAGAAGAAATTAAAACATATATGGAAACAAACGAAAATGAAAATACAACAATCCAAACGCTTTGGGATGCAGCGAAGGCAGTCCTGAGAGGAAAATACATTGCAATCCAGGCCTATCTCAAGAAACAAGAAAAATCCCAAATACAAAATCTAACAGCACACCTAAAGGAAATAGAAGCAGAACAGCAAAGGCAGCCTAAACCCAGCAGAAGAAGAGAAATCATAAAGATCAGAGCAGAAATAAACAATATAGAATCTAAAAAAACTGTAGAGCAGATCAACGAAACCAAGAGTTGGTTTTTTGAAAAAATAAACAAAATTGACAAACCTCTAGCCAGGCTTCTCAAAAAGAAAAGGGAGATGACCCAAATAGATAAAATCATGAATGAAAATGGAATGATTACAACCAATCCCTCAGAGATACAAACAATTATCAGGGAATACTATGAAAAATTATATGCCAACAAACTGGACAACCTGGAAGAAATGGACAAATTTCTAAATACCCACACTCTTCCAAAACTCAATCAGGAGGAAATAGAAAGCTTGAACAGACCCATAACCAGCGAAGAAATTGAATCGGTTATCAAAAATCTCCCAACAAATAAGAGTCCAGGACCAGATGGCTTCCCAGGGGAGTTCTACCAGACATTTAAAGCAGAGATAATACCTATCCTTCTCAAGCTATTCCAAGAAATAGAAAGGGAAGGAAAACTTCCAGACTCATTCTATGAAGCCAGTATTACTTTGATTC